>NC_134710.1:88948472-89175972 GCF_043290135.1 Rhipicephalus microplus | reverse complement strand
GTTTGTTTTTGAATATGCTGCCCCACTTTTATTACCTACTTATGCCTTGAAACGAACAATCGAAATTTCGCAAAACGGATCTCAAGTACACTTATTATTTTAAGTGGAGGTTAAAACTGTCTAGTGTCTACACAGCTTCGAACGTTATACCATTGGGCATATTCACTGTTACATGTGAAGCACTATGTGTGTTTGTGATGCGTTAACCTAATACGCAGTTTCTTGGTCAAGCGACGTCCATGTATAACGTATAAGTGCGACCGACAAAAGGGTCAGTTACACTGTATCACTTCGAAATGTTGTTTCCGTGAAGCACAACTATATATACCTCACAAAATTCTGGGGGCTATAGAGCGAGCTCCCTCTGAGGGTAAACCGTTATAGAGGCGACGTTCAGCCAGCCTGTCCAGCAATTGAGCTCTAGAGGTTGAGCGCGGTATTCCGACGCTCTCTTTTCCCATCCTACATCATGATCGCGTTGCGCGGCCGGTCGGCTGTATTCAAGGCGCCACATCGTGACGTCACCTTGCGGGCTTCCCTTTTGTTTCCCGCGCTTTCTCTTTCGCGCCGTTCTTCATCCAAACTTGCAGCGCGCAGCCAGCAGGGAATTAATAATTCCACGGCGACGATTAAAGCCGCCCGGGTCCGCTATAAAAGGCGATTATGATAAATGAGCGCTCGCCCTGGCGCCTCTCGGAGTGGGCGCGCGGCGGCGTCAGCGCGGGGCCTTTCGGGGCTACCTCCTCCTCCTCCACGCGTGCGCCTCTCCCCCTTCGAGAGACAACGCGGCCAATCCCAATGCATCCCGCTGTCGTGTCTATCTTCTTTTCCGCTCTTCTTCCCCGGCAGCACGCACGCTTTCGTCAGAGCAACTGCCGGTGAGTTTTTCTCTCCTTCTGTCTCCACAGAAGCTGTCCCTTTTTTCCCCTCTTGATATGTATTTTTTCTTTCTTTCTTTCCACCATCTTTCTTTTCATTTTCACCTCTGTTCGCCCTCTTCCTTCGTGTGTTCCAAGCGAGCAGCCTACCTTAGAGCTCATCCCCGCTCTCTTCGCGGTTTCGAGTCAAAACAACACGCGAAACGCAGAACGAATACGAGCGAGAAAGAGAGACGAAGGCGCGAAAGCCCGGTCCATATGTGTGCCCACTTGCATGCTGGGGTCTTGTAGCGCTTTAAAGCTGCTTCAGTAGCGCCCGGCTAATCCCAAACAGATTGAAAAATACGACGCCCCGTGCGCCCTCCGCGCCGGCTTCTGAAACGACTTCCCTACGCTTCCTTGCGTGCTTTGCCCCTTTTGTCTTTTGACTCGAGCAGGGCCACATTTGGGGCTTGATGGATTATTTCAATAGCATCGTGGGATCGTGAGCACGCAAAGCTGTACTACTGATTTTTTTTTTCACTCGGTTTTAGAAGAGTGGGGTAAAACTTAAAACAAGCATCATGCACGTTCAGACGGAACTTTTGTCATTAAAAAGCATGGAGAAAGGTGTGAATGATGGCAGCCGGCAGATGTCCACAGATACTTGAAGTTTCTAGATGACGGCGTAAGACGAAAACTGCTCGGGCATCACGCTCCTAGGCTGGAGAGTATGTGTAGATTATAATCTTTGTATGAGTACTTGAATAAAAAAATGCGAACTATGAAAAAAATATATTACTGCACGCAGCAAGACTCCTCCACGCATCATTTGTTTCCTTCAGCTGTGAAAATCATGCGACTGAATTGTATTTGGTTATATGCATCAAGTACATCGCAGACTGACATTTCCTGCCCCTATGGCTTTTATCATAATGAGCCATAATGTAAGAGTACTATTCTTTATAGTTCGTTGAGGTACGAGCTAGTCCAGAGATGCTAACACACGCAACGCGTATTGATCGAGTGAAATAAGCAGGTTCAAACAAAATCAAAAACTAAAAAAAAACACCACCGCCATATTCACGAAGTGAAATAGAAGCTTGCTCGGAGACGATCGGGCGATCCTCAGATCCTCCATACACATACATCTACCATCATGCATATAAAGGCGTGACGGGTTTGTTTGACGGCGCGCCCACTTTGCTAGCCCGCAACTCCGGATGTGATTACCGGCAAGCCCTCTTCGCTTCGGCCTCCCGGGCTCTCACCGCAAGGTCTTGGCGGCAATACCGGGCTGCTACTGCGTTGCGAGCCCGCTGCGCGCTGCTGCCTTAGCTTCTGGTGCGTTCATGCTGCGGAGTGGTAACGAGGAGTGTTCACTGAGTGAGCTCCCAGTGAAGATGAAGGAAGTGCCCCCAACGCGAGTGCTGTATACAGGCGCGGCGCTCTAGCAGTCTCCTATGTAACTAGAGTACGCGGCGCCGAGTGTGTAGGTGGCCAAGCACGCCGCTTGCGTGACTCACCGGAGAGAGCGCAGCTGCGAGACAGCACAGTGGTGCTTCTAGCGGGAGCAATGGGAGCTAGTGTACACGCCGCCGACAACGGACAAGGTGCGAGCATAAGAAGCTTGATAAGCAAGCTCCTAAAAATCTCATAATGATGTGTCTGGCGGCATTTCCGAAGCTAGCTGCCAGAAAAATGTACCCGCCGAATAATAAGGAAATTATTAAGCATTTACGATGTGGAGACACAAGCACATCAAGAAGTGTTTGGCCCTCGGACACACTGAGCGCAGGGCCAAGGCGGATATATTGTGTCGCCTGTTTCCCCTTCCTGGTGCCCGTTTTTACTCACCTGACCTGTTTTAACAGCGGAGCTGTTCATTGATTGATATGTATGTTGAGTTCAACTTCCCGAATTCACCATATGATTATGAGAGACGCCGTTGTTGAGGGCTCTGGATATTTCGACCACCTGGGGTTTTTTAACGTGCACCCGAATCTGACCACACGGGCCTACAGCGGAGCTGTTCAGACGAGCCGAAACCAGTCTAATGAAAACAAAAATATAATTTTCTTGCTCCGATGACCTCACGGAGCGTCGCCTAACAATCGGTTGCCCAGTTGCACACCTGCTTTGGCCCATACACTTCTCCGCCAGCTGCCCGCCGGCCTGGACACTGCACGCAACTGCTTGGTTGCGCCACACCTGACGTCACGGCCAATTTCGCATGCGCTTCTTCGTTCTGTAAAACCGGCGAGTGGTGGCGGCTCACGGCGCCACATGCCAGTGATATTCCGTACTACGCCAGAGAATTCCCAATCAGAGACATCAAAATTTGATATCTCGAGAATTTTACCCTTCAAACGTTCACGAAATTGCCAGCGTATTTCCCTGCACAAGAGTACTAATTTACGCCCCTATCCATGCCCACACATACCATAATTACACGTGTCTGACGTACTGACGAGTTTTTAAATCATGACTAGGCCCTGGACTGCCACACAACAAAAGTGTGATTTTACTATTTCACATGAGCTGTTAAACACTGCACATTGCGGGCTTCACTTCTAACACCAATAGTGAATTAGAAATCGCTCCACGTAAATATCAGAAACAAATATCAAGGGCTAAGCTTGCGTTGTGCATGCGCCGGAACCTATTACAGCAGATAAGGCGCACTGTGACCGCTTATTATCAGCCATCATAGGAGAATTCAACCATTCTTGAAATTACCTGCAATATCACGAAGATTCTCTTTTTCTTTTTGGCTCAAAATGACAAGCGAAAATCGCCCGAAAAGAGGAGAATTTTCTGCACGGAACATCACTGCCACACGCTGACATAGAAAGGCCGAAGAAGGTTTGCCCTGCCGATGAGGAAGCCGCTTACTGGGAATCATGGCCCGCTGCCAAGCAAGACTGCTGGACTTGGCTCGTTTAACGTAGTCCAGGACCTATCACGGCCAAGACTTCAAGAGGCGACTGTTGGACTAAACCGGAACTTGACACTATTTTGCATAACTTGGCATCACTTCGTGTGGCCATCCATCTGGAAAACCAATCAGCTTCGTTGTGCCTTTAGCCCATGTAGGACCATTAGTGCAAGCTACACCCAGCTTTTTTTTTTCTAATAAAGATTTTCTACTAGACAGTAAACCTTTCTCTGTTTCAATGCAGGAACACGCACACACTGCCAGTCTTTTTCCTATTTTCGCTATCTTGAACATTGCCATGTTCACGAGCGTGCGAACTAACCAGGCATAATTCTTCATGCTCTATCTGTTCGAGAACAACGAAGAGCCGATCGCAAGAGGAACCACAAAACAAATATAATAAGCCGTTGTTATTGCTCCTAGAATGAAATATAGTTGAATTTGTTTTATTATACGCCTGTTAACTGACACCTAAAAGCGTAAAATTGTGTGCTTTCACAAGTTACATTGCACAATCCCTCGCTGTGGCCGGAGAGGGGAAAACAGGCAACTGTGCCTTCGGGCTTCTCTATTTCTCAAATAATGGCACATGTTAACTAACAGTATAAAATTAGTTCATGGACAGGTGACAGCCAATTGTCACATCGGGATGCGGTCTATCTGTGAATGCTGTGAGCCATTCTTAAACATACCCTACGAACAACAAAACTTGGGTGAAATAGCCTATACACACAGTTTTTTACAGTGAGCTAAATCAACACTTGGGAAGTAACCTTTCCAGATGTACTTTGTTGTTGCTTTTTAGATTGTTTCGCGGATTCAGAGTATTCTTTTTCATTCGCAGCGTTGGTCTATAGCAAATTTATAAATAAATTTTAATGAAAAAAGTCACAGTTTTGCCGCAAAGGCGAAGCAATAAACGCGATAGCAACAAATTGGAAGGTCACGCGCAGAATGACAAGCGGATGGAAACGTGCCCCGCGTTGCTCACGCACAAGTGACGCACGAAACGTACTCACAGGTACAGATACACGCGAATAAGCGTCTCAGTTGATGCTTCGCTGTGTCTGAAAAGCGCGCTCTTTTCGCAAACGTAGACTGTGCTACGATTGCAGGGACCTTTGTGTGCCCGGTAACTAAAACAGAATCGTTCCGGTAAAAGCAGAACGCCAGCCAAGACGTACGGTCCTCCATACCACGAGATAAGGGCACTCGAGGGTCGTCGACCTCCTGCTCTTTGCGGGGCAGCGCACGTGGGAGGTGAGAGCGCGGCCGCGCGTATGTGACGATGTTGCTACGCGCGCTCATTGCGCCATCTTGCTGGTAATGATGAAAACACGATAGTTCCCCCATCCCTGAGATACCCGTCAGCATATAGGTAGTGGTAGATGTAAATAGCTTGCCGTTTGAACGTTGAATGACGTGCTCCTTGGTGGCTCAGTGGTTAACGCCTCACACTATATATATACGGTGAGTGACAGTAACGCCAATGTCGACGCTGGCGGTGAAATCCAGGCGAGTGTGTTCATATACATATAATGGCTATCGCAATAAAATTAGGGGATCCTATAGCTTCGCCTTTAAGAGTTGAACGCGATAGCGACATCCTGTTCTTAGTGCGCATTTAAAACAGTTAGCGCATGAAACCTTTTCGAATTGGCTGCGCATCCACTATACAGGGAATAGGCGCAGTTACGTTTGTGCCTTTTGTAGTGGTGTACCGGTTTTCAACCGCGGAGCCATCATGATAATCACACATTCTGACGCCCGTTAGCAGTGGACGCTTGTACCACGCATTATTACTGCAATATTTTATGTTGCATTGTGGAGCATGTATACAGAACGCGTGTGTTTGTGAACATGACATGATTAAAAACACAGCGCAAACAACGGCAGGAAGAAAGGAAGAGACAGGACAGAGCGCTGCTACCTTTTGATTCCTGCCATTCTAAATTGGTAAAGAGGTCTATTGCCACTACGTGCTTTACTAATGCCCTAAAGAAGTCTTGTCGCCACTTAATTTCAGAGAGCTTCAGTAAACAACTTGAACGCCTTAAGGCAGCAGCTTATCCATCACATCTGTTAATTTCTGTCGCAGAATCTATTTTAAAAAAGCTAAAGCATACCCAGGGCCGGCTATCGTTATCGGAGTGCAACAGAAATAAAAAGTGTACCGTTGTGCCGTATATGCATGGGATCGCACACAATTTGAAAAAGATAGGGAAGCATGCCAACGTCAGAGTGCTGTTCTCTGCGCCGATAAAGCTGTTGTCCATATGTGCGCAAGTGAATAAACCCGCAAGAGTGCCGCAGCTCTGCGCAGTAAATCATAAAATTTAGCTACATACTTTGCGCGGAAAATGTAGTTTATTCGATCCCGCTGTCCTGTGGAAGGGTATACGTGGGCCAAACAGGAAGGTGCGTAAACACAAGATTGAAGGAGCACGAGTACAACGTGAAAAATACTATTAGCGGCCACCTTGGCATCCATTGTAGGGATTGTGGGTGCACACCGCAGTTTCGCGACACTAAAATCCTAGCCAGGCACAAAGAAAGAAAAACTAGGGAGATAATGGAAGCGGCTGAAATTGCACGTCTGAAAGATCAATGTGTAAGTAGGGCATCTGTAACCCTCTCTCAAAAAGAGATGGACTTCTTATCTGTAGGATGAACACGTGTGCGGTGAGACAGTAGCGATATGGTGATGGTGACGCTTGTGCGAATTTTTTGATATTGTGGTGGACACGTGTTATTTGCCTGCCATGATATATATTTGTTCGCATTTCCTAATAAAGATCAGTTGTAAGTCAGCGCTCTGTCCTGTCTCTTCCTTTCTTCCTGCCGTTGTTTGCGCTGTGTTTTTAATCATGTATTTGAACCAACTCGCCCAAGCTTTAACCTTAGCGTGAACATGACAGCTACTTTCGCGGAATTTACTAGCAGAGGAAGTTTTTTTTTTCACTGTTTTCACAAGCAGAGGTGCGGCCGTGTGGTAAAACATCCGCTTGCCACGCAAACGACCAGTGCTCAATCACTACTTGGACCCAAACAACCCTGGTTCAGTCTCCGCTCTGCTCCAGGGTATTTTTATCATTTATTTATTTTATTTGCACTGTTCTCTACTTTTCGGACACGCATCAGATGATGATTTTTCACTCACAACCAACGACGCCGACACCGGAATTTCGGCGAAACGAGCTCTATAACGCTATCGCGTTAAAAAACTGGGCTGAGAGCGTCTGAACAGGGACAGCATTAGCTTGAGAGGCGCAGACCGCGTTGCAGCAGCCACGAGCTAAGCAGCTCCCGCTCATGCCTTGAAGACAGCTGGCGATGTAGCTGCAGCGCTTGTCATTCCTGCTTGAAATAAATAAATAAATAAATAAATAAACTTGTGAGTAGTTTTGCTTCTAAAGGCAGATATATGACCATTGTGGTAGCTGGATATTATTATAGTATTATTGTAGTCCGCGTAGCTGTAATAATGGGCAGGCAATAAAACTCCGTATCACGTCGACAATTTTTGTCGTCCTCTGATACAGGTTACCGCAAGTAGTGGGAGATGCGCTTCTTTTCAGGCATTCAGTAAGTAGATTACGAAAAGAATCACAGAAGAAGAAGCAACAACCACATAAACATTTATTCAAACTTTGAATTCGGAGAGCTTTGTGACAAACGCATGTGCGAACCAACGCAGATATCCTTGTGTTTATGCCTGTCACCTTCTGCTTTCCTTATTACTGAGAGGGGGCATAACCTGTATATGGAAAGAGTCAAATAAATAAATAAATAAATAAATAAATAAATAAATAAATAAATAAATAAATAAATAAATAAAAATAAACAAATAAATAAACTAAGTGCTCATGCGATACGAAATTTCGCTTTTCTCATTATGCAGGTCTTCTGTTCTATTTATTTACATCACATATCCTAATTGGTCTGCCTGATGGGGTCCAAGAGCCTCAATCTCTATTGCCTTTGACATCACCCGTCGGGGTGCGACATTACCCGTTCAGGTAGGGCCAAAAGGGCCCAAGAATAGAGCTCGCAACGGATAGTTTTCTGTAGCTCGGGAGCCGACAGGGCTTCGTGATGTACTGCGAGCCGACAGCGCGACCGTTAAACCGCTGCGTGCCAACAATCGCGTCGTTATGCGCGTGCAGCATTCCACGCATGCCCCACTCGCGCACAACCACGCCGCCTTCTCGCAGCGGGGGCGGCCGCCCCGCTGTGTGCCCCACTGCGGCTGCGGCTGAAAGAGATTCGGCTCGCCCCGCGAAACCGATGGCGCGCCCACCACTGCAGCCGCAGGTGCGCGCTCTGCTACAGCGGAGCCGCCCCGTTGTTGGCGATTCTTCCATTTTCTCCGCCAAGCCGCGTTGGCCATAAATCCAGCGCTGGGCGCGATGCAGAGCCTGAGCATTAAAAAAAAAATGCGACGTTACAGGCCCAGGTATAACAAGTTTCAGTGACGGCATCCTTCTGGCACATCCCTCATGCGAGCCCGAATATGTCTTCGTCCGTTTTGCATGAGTTGTTGCCATGCAAAGAGCACTACCTGCGATGGAGCATTATAGATCTCAGATTCGAAGATATCTACACACATATAGTATCATACAGCACGTTGCACAAAGTTGCCACAGTGATTCAGAAACACACACAAGAGCAAAAGGGAGAGTTGGGCTAGTTCGTTTGGGTTCATTTTGAAACAATGCAAAAGTTAAAACGCCCAGAAGACTGGACAACGCGAGCTCTCATGTTGTTCGTTTTGTTCAGTCTTCTTCTGTGTGTATCGTATTTTGCGATGTTTCAGAGGAAGAATTAGGCCAGCTGTTCCGCTCGCACTCTAGCAGGGGCGTAGCCTTTCAGGATGCGGGGGGAGGGGATGAGGTGTGTGTTAGTACAAGCGGTTGTATTTGTGAATGCATACATATACAGGGTGTTTCAAGAAATGTGTACACTATTATTTGAAAATCCCATAAAGAAGGTATCTGCGTGCTATTTGCGGCGTTACCTTTCCTGTGGCAGAAGGCATCTTCAGGTACATACAAACATTAATTACGGCATTCATTATATAAATGAACAAAATTAACTTTTTAGCCAGTGGTGATAGGCAGTTAGGTGATAAGCCCTTTCTACGAATAGTCCATAGGCAGTTCGAAATTTTGGAAAAACGGCCACTGGTAATCACCGCGGAGCAATGCAATAAGCCTAATTCAGCAGGAGAAACCAAAACTGACCCCCCAAACAGTGCATCTACCATTCACTTCGACAACGCCCTCAGTGACGACACTGTTTCGCTCGCCGTTGTCAATCGTCAATTTAGCCACTTCGCTTCGAGGCCGCTTATCGGCGCTCGTTCATTCTTCATTTTTCTCTCCCAATGCGAGAGAAACAGTGAATATATATATATATATATATATATATATATATATATATATATATATATATATATATATATATATATATATATATATATATGGGGTGGGGATTAAACTTCCTCCCCCACCCAGCCTTCTCCATTGGTTAGGCCAGAGCATTCTAAAATTCCTACATATCTCAAATTGCGCGCAAACACGACAATTAAAGCACAATAGTGTCACTTTGAATGTTAATCACAAAATGCTGCAGTGTTCCGTTGATATACTACCAGATATAGACCTCCAAAACGCCATTATTCCTCGTCCTCTTCTACATCTTCTGCTTTGCTCTCCGAACACGAGGGCCCTGCGCTCTCCCGCTGCATTGATTAGACCGGCGTGGGATGCAATATCTCGGGTTGGCGTAAGACAGAGAGAGATAGAGCAAAAGAGAAGGAAAGAAAATTATCAGAAATAGAAAGACACGGAAAGGAGTTGGCAGAGAGAAGAGCGAGAAATAGAAAGGAACACACACAGAGATAGAAGAACAGAGAGAGAAATAAAAAAAGAAAAGAAGAAAAAGAGAGAAAGAAGCAAAGAACGAGATTCAAATAAATTGAGAGACGAAGAAGTACTATCCACTACAAATAAAAACCGAACGGCGGTAAGCCTTTCCCGATGGTATATTGCGCGCCATACACTTATCCCCATGGACAGGCACTTGCATCCTGTTCGGCAGCTCCACGCATATATGCCTGCTTGTCTATGCTGATAGGTGGACGGCGCGCACTATACTGTCGCGAAGGCTTGCCCCTGTTCGGGTTCCATTTGACGCGGATTGTACATAGTGTAGTATAGCAAGGAAACGGGAAAGAGAAATGATGGTAAGCAGCAGTGATATTCCGTACTACGCCGAAGAATTCTTATTCAGACACATGAACATTTTCTGTTTCGGGGATTTTTCCCTGCAAATGTTGACGGAATTCCCAGCGTATTTTCCTGCACAACAGTACAAGTTTCCGCTCCCATCCATGCGCACACATATTATAATGACACGTGTCTAACGTACTGGCCACTTTGGAAATCATGACTAGCCCCTCCTCTGCCACACAACAAAAACATGACTTTAATAATTCATATACGGATAGTACACTGCACATTGTGGGCTTCAATTCTAACACTAATAGTGAACTAGATATCACTGCGCGTAAAAATCAGAAACAAACCTCAAGGGCCATGCTTGTGTGGTGCATGTGCCAGAACCGATTTCAGCAGATGTAGTCACACTGTGACCGCTAATTATCGGTCGTCATAAGAGAATTTAACCATCCCTGAAATTACGTGCAATATCACAAAGATTCCCTTTTTGTCTTTGGCTTAAAATGACAGGCGAAAATTTCCATAAAAAGGGAAAATTCCCTGCACGAAGCATCACTGGTAAGCAGTATACTGGTGAAAGCTTTAGGGGGAGGAAAAATGGTTGAAAAAGAAGTAGGTGAGAGGGTAAAGCATAGAATATAGCAGTATAGCGTAGCAAGGGGTGGTGAGGAAGAGTGGTGTGAAAGTTATGAGGAGGAGAGAGTGTAATATAGAGATAAGGGAAGAAAGAAACTGGGCAGAAAAAAAAAGCAGATGACGCAGAAAGATCAAGAAAAAACTCAATCTGCTGTCGGCAGGTGGTGGCACCTGTTTGCCAGCTCAGCTGCTTACGCAGATTGCACAAGCGTAGAAGTGGTTTTATTTTGTTTCTTTTTTAGCGCAGTTTTCGTTCCCCAAGTAGGTATACATATATGTATACCACCCAAAGTAAGTGTAGCCTTGCTTTTTCGTATATACCATCCATGTGAATGCCTATGCCGTTTCGTCTTAAACGTCTATACTTATTCTCTCGCTGTTTAAATGAGCACTGGCATGAAAACCTTTTGTGTCCTATGGAGCTTCACAATTACAGTGTGAACGGTATGGTGTCTTGAGCATGTTACATATTGTTCATCATTCCATCATAGCGCAGATGCCACCTTTTCAAAACGCGAGCCAACTGCTGCTTCCCTTTGGACACTGATTTGGAGGCTAGTTGCTTAACGCGATCCGCAGGTGCATGGTAGTCACGTGACACCATAAAGCACTCACGCGCACGCCGGCAGCTGAGTGCAGTGGTCGAAGTTCGTATATTGCCGCTAACGGCTGGCGGCACGTATGGCGAGTGATGCTTTTACAGGGTATCGACAGTATACACTATCGATTATGTTTTTCTATACTTCTCCATTCTAAGTGCATTTGTGTTCGACGGATATTCCATGTGAAAAAACAAACCTCAATTCACGAATATCATTGTTTAATGCTTTGCTGTACCTAGGAATACTACGCACTTTTGCCAGGACGTTCTAACTTGCATTTATGTAAGGTTCCGGACATTCAAAATGTTACAAAGTTGATATTTCGATTATTATTATTGAGCGTCTCGAAACCATGGTATGATTATGAGAGATACTGTATAGAAGGGCTCCAAAAATTTACGCCCCCAGGGGTTCCTTAACGTGCACCTAAATCGAAGTTCAAGGACTTCCTGCATTTAGGCCTCCATCAAAAATGCGGCCGCCATGGCCGGGATTTGAGCTTTCGAGCTGGGGTTGATAGTCCAGCACTTTAACCACTAGACCACCGCGCACCTAAACCACCATGGCCACCACGTGGCTGCAGCTTCCATGAAGAATGTTTCTGCCTAGTAGTACGATAACCAGCACGCATTTTTCATATTAAATGCAAAGCATTTTTTTTTTGCGCAGGCACTTTGTCCACCCGTCCATTTGTCTGTCCACCTATCCATTCGTCTCTGTGTCTGTCCGTCCATTAAAAGAATTTTGAATAATGGGAATGGTTACGATAGACAGATGACCTATTCACTAAGAGCATTGATCAGAGAAAGCAAATAATAATAATAATAATAATAATAATAATAATAATAATAATAATAATAATAATAATAATAATAATAATAATAATAATAATAATAATAATAATAATAATAATAATAATAATAATAATAATAATAATAATAATAATAATAATAATAATATATTGTTATTGTTATTATTGTTATTGTTATTGTTGTTGTTGTTGTTGTTGTTGTATACTCTGCAGAAAACAAACGTGTGTGATGTGTACTTCTTTTAGTAAGTGCCACTGTTACGATCTGTTGTGCATTACTACAGCGCAGCAATAGTTGGATATAGTAGTACTCGATCACTCTTCATCCTATACAAAGACACATGAATACAAAATAACAATAAAACAAAAAAAGAACACGAGTTTTGGGACGTAAACTCTATGGTTTACGTCCCAAAACAATGATATGATATTTGATAATAGATCTATCTACTTAATTGATACATAAAGCACGTGGCTCGTGTAAACCTTATGGTTTACGTCCCGAATCTATAGATATTATATACCAGTATAGAAACATTTATTGACGTAGTCAAGCGCTGCACGAATGCACCAGTATGCTGACACTATCATTACACGAAGTCTCAAAAACGTACAGAAATTGTTGTTTGTTGTTAACACCACGCTATATACCTTGTTTTAACGTTGCACACGATTTGATGCTTTCAGCTTTCCTTTAACGTTACACAAAGCAAAAACTTCACAATAAAGTAAGATGAGTAAAGGAGACAAATGACATACGCTTTGTTGATTGCAAAACAGGGATGTCCAATAGAACGAGCATAAAAGGAAGATCTGGCACGTTTACAGCTCATATGTTAAAGCGACACTCGCTCCATACCTTTCTTTTTCTACCATTTTCTTCTCCCATAAACGCTTCAAGCAAAGAACGCGGGTGATAATTCCCGCTTAAACGACAGGCACAGGTTTTCTTGCGGACTCTCATTGAAAGGCTGTCGGGGAAAGAAAAAAAAATACAATCTGCTCAGCTGCTGGCCCCGGTGAGGTAGGGAATAGGAGCCGCTATTATCTCAGGCGTGAATATGGGGCAGCGGTGTTTACATGCAAAGCGAGAGGCTGCGCAGAGCGCGCAGTGCATTGTGATCGGCAGCGGAGTCCTTTTGGGGTGCTTGCGCCTTCGTCGCGAGCAGCCCGGTCGTGCACTGCCGCGGTAGCTCATTCAGATCGACACGGCTCGTTGTTCGACCTGGGCAACCGCGAACGCCGCGCCGCTTCAAAGAGGGCGTTGTGAAAGCGCAGCATTTTGTCCATGGGACCCGATCCACCAACAGGAGAAGAGAGAAAGAAAAAAAAAAGTATGGCTCGAGAGGGTACTTCGGGTAGGCAGCGGTCGAGAGGTGTAACCTAGGAACACGTGCGCTCTCGTGAATGACCACCGACTGCCATAGATATCCGCGCGCGCGGAGAAACGTTCCACAAAAGAATTGTCACACTGACTTCTGTCGCAGCTCGCTGAGAGTTGTTGCTTGGGAAAAAGAAGACTGGCAGAAGGAAGTCAAAGCGGTGGTTGTTCGGCTCTCCTTCGGCCTGGTCGTGCCATTCAAAATTCGGAACGTCGCTCGGCGACTCCGGAAATTCTTGCACGACGCAGATTTCGATGCCCCACTGCAATTACGATACATATGAAGCTAGCATTGTAAACGTGGCTGTAACGATTAAGCGGAGGTCACCATGTAAAGGTTCTCGCCGGCAGTCACCTGAGCAGAAGGCGGAAGATATTGGCTTTTCTTTCGCATATTTTTTTTAAATAGGCAAACAAAAATTGAAATGAAAGTTCAAGAAAAGGAGAAGAAGCAGTGCAAGCTGATTCGTTCAAGCAGACGTCCTCAACTTTTTTCGTCTCCCGTGTCAAAATATGGTTCTCACCACCGAAAGTAGCCGTAGACGACTCCGCATTCGTCGCTATTCTAGAGGACAAGAAAGCTGCGTAAACATCGACAGGTAATCTTTTCGAGCTACCGCTGTAACAGCAAGTGCCACACCGCATCCAATTTGAATAGGCGTCGTGGTTGGCAACCTACCTCTAGCTTCAAGAGGGGGGTCTGTCAATCAATCTGACAGTGGATATTCTGAAATGGACCACTTTCGAGTCCTTTTCACATTCGTCCATCACACATGTTTTTTGTGTGTCGTGTCTGTGAAGAGCATGAAAAATTTGTTGAGCGACACTCGTGGTCGAAGGCTCATTTCGGAGAATACAACTTGACGTATGTTCTCTGGGAAATAGTGGGGCAAGCGCGTTGGACGACGTTCACCAAAACATATATGCGTTTTCAGGAGCAAAGGCCAGGGTATCACGTGAAAAAAAAAAAATCATTTTAAATACATTGACATCGGCATGCCGTCACACTTTTCGTTCGTATCGCAGTCTTTCATCACTTGTGTTGGGGAGAGCGGACGTTGTGCCTATATCGCCACTAAGAGGAACTCACCTTGAGCTGCAGACAAAGCCCACTGACGGGCCCTGTCATCACCAAACCAGGGCGTCCCAAATTTAGCCACAGTTCATTGTAATCAATTTACCTCACCGCATTAAAAAAAAAGATATGGCAGCTTCATCCTAGTGGTGCCAAGCCCGATAGTATCTGGGAAGACTTTTTTTTTTTGTTTTTCTTTGGTTTTCTCTTTTACAGTTTCCTCTGTGTTTTTGCTTTATTTTGTTTATTTCTATTTTTGTTATTAGTTTTCGCCTTCTTTTTTTTCTCTCTCTCCCTATTTCTCACTTGCTTCTTTCAATTTTCATACAAGGTTTGTGTTACCATGCTTTTTTTGGGTGTAGTTGTAGGCCTAACGTCCGCACTTGATACCATTATCAAGGCGCCAGTATAGAACAAGATTGACTTTTCTTTGGGACAAGCGCGCGCTCAGTATGCTGAGGTTGGCTACGTTATACACGGCTTTGCCTGCGTTACGCGTGCGTTCCTTTCGCATTACTGGAACTTGTAACGGGAACTCATTGCAAAATTGGGAAGGAGCGGGGAACGAACGAGCTGTCATTCCTGTTGTAAAGGAACCTGTACAACACTGGATTAGTGACTCCAACGCCAGAAGCGAGAGGGTTCGCGCGGCTGAACCAGTGCATATGCGCCTCTGCCGAGAAGAGCCTGCCCGCGGCACCACCGAAGCAATACGTCATCGCCGCCGCAGAGATGTACACTCATATCTTTCTCAAGTGCTTTACCCGATATATCTCGAAATTAAAATGCCAAAACAGCTGCGCCTACACTTCGTTTTATTGAATAAGGTAATCGTTGGCTTTTTTTTTTAAATTCTGATTAACCTCTTTACCGTTTCTTTATTTTTTTTTTAAATATCTACGCTACTGTATATTTGGACACATCAAGATGCAGATCTAGTCTGCCTGAAATATTGTTTATTTGGGTCGCGTGGAAGTCTTTACGTCAGGCGACCTTCGAGAGCTATACAGGGAGCAATGCAGTCACCAACTGTAGACGAACTGCATGGGAACACTGGTAAAAGCGACAAGTACAAATTGATAATATAAATATGAGTTGTCTGCCATAAAACTAAGCACCGTGTTTTCTGTTACATGCCGAAAAGGTGCACTGTGCTACCATCAAAACAATAAGTTGTCTAAAAGCAAAATATCACACCCTTACCTTGAAAGGAGATTTAAAAGAGGCATTGAATGAAATTAAATAGAGACGTTGTCAGATAAAAGAGCCTTATCTTATTGTTTGGCTTCACGTAATAAAGTTATCATTCTTAAACAAACTGACTCGCTCCGTGCACTGAAATTGCAATAAATAACGTTTTTCTCTCCGAGCCAGGGGGAGCAACAAAGCTGCCTTTCGCATAATTTTAAAGGCACGTTCCGAGAGGCAGCTACAACTTTGCTTATCGATTGCGAGCAAACCGCATCTCTATCGAACAAAACAAGCATTTGCTTCTATTTTTGGCCCATGTGCCATAAGAACACCGAGCACGAGGCAGCGCACATCTATCGTCGATATTTTGAAGTGAAACGCAACTTTTATGCAGATTTATCGCGTCCCGTCGAAGCGGCCGCTGAAGCGGGCAAAAAGGAAATATAAAGCCGCCTACGCGGCGCGCAGAGCAGAGGCGAGCTCCACTGCCAAGGCGCTGCTGCGTCGGGCACTCTATTGCTCACTGCTTTAAAAGTCGCTGCGGCACGTTTTGAAATGCATAAAAGCTCATCGGAGTGCAGGGTTCTCGGAGGCGCTCGCTGGAGACGCTGGGCCAGCTCTCGAGCCAGCTTGACGTCCGGCTCGAGAGTGATGTCGAAGAAATTGCGACGCTGCCACACGCCGCGTGCAATACCGGCACACATCTATCACGGAGCGCTTAATATTGATTCGCAGGGCGAGACTACCAACAGAAATCCGAGTTGGGCCAAAACTGCATGCATACGGAATCAAGCGCCTCGTACACAGCGCCTGGGCGCGTCCTTCGGTGAACTATAAATCACGGCAGCCCCAATATGCGCAACACTTGGCGTAGTCTACGGCGGTCGTGCACGGTGCACCTTGCTTATACCCGTTCACTCGGCAGGCTGCGGCGTAAGCAGCAAGCGGGAAAAGCAATGGGCGGCCACCAAAGGTTGCGGCCGTTATAGTATCCACGTGGAGTGACATGGATTCGATGTGCTTCAGAAGTATACATTTCGTTTTCGACTTTTACCAGATATCTCATTTTCGTCGCCACTACGCAAGAAGACCCCCAAAGAAGGGCTCGTGGTCTAGCATTGCAGCATGCTCACATGCTGACCTGGCGAGCTGCCACCCGGCAAAAGGGGAGCTCCCGCATTTTGTAAACAAAAGGCGGAAGACGTTTTGAACCACTCGCCGCTCTCAGCAAGCGTAGTGAAATGTCATCAGTTGCAAAGAGCTTGCGCGCCCAACGTTTTCAAGACAGTGATTAAAGAAGGACAGTGAACTGATTACCGCCAATATAGTGCACATGAGGGCGCTAATTGAAAGAAACATGAATCATTTTATTTACTTTTATATAGCACACGGCACTAGTAGTGACCATAACAAATCTTGGGTTTTGCGTCCTAAAGTCATGTTATGATAATGAGAGACACTGTATAGGAGATGGCTCTGGAAATTTTGACCATCTGTTGCTTCTAACCACGGACTGACGACGCACGGTACGCGACCCTCTGCTATTTTGCCTCCGTCGAAATGTGGCCGCCACGGCAGTGATCGTACCCGATACCTTCGCATAAGCAGTCGGGCGCCGTAGCGGATACACAACCGCGGCGGACCACGACACCAGTGAACAGTTTCAGACGACCCTTTGAAGGTGCAGAAAAGTTGAGTTGGTGCACCTAAATTTCACTGCTCCCATAAAAGAACATATTGTCTGTGAAGCCTGTCCACATTGATGAGTAAGCAGCAATCTAGAACCAATGTCGAAGTTCCGCATGCGTATACCACGCTCTTCACCAAATTAAAAACCTTCTAGCGTGTCATGTTAATACTAGACCTGCCAATTATTATTTTGTTTGTCGCTTGGCTGCCTATACCATTCCTATGCCACAGTGCGGAAACTTGAGCATTGCAATGATATACGAGATATTATCAAGGTATGTTTGCTTTCACGAGACCGATGACGACCTCTGTGTTTCAATTACAAGGATGATACAGTGAGATTACGCTTTCTCCAAGTCCTTCCCCGAAAAGAAAAAAAGAAAGAAAGAAGCCAGAAGAGAGAAACGCATATGCACGTGGTGCCATCATGCAATGCTAATTGGACCAATAATGGTAGTCGGAGTAACGACTGAACGATGATAGATCATTAAGCCCCCTATTTCTCGGTCAGTTATCGGTAAAGCAAAATCAAGCGTTATAACCACAAGTCACGCCTTGAAGCATCTTCCTACTCCATCTTTTCCATCGTCCTCTCTTTCCTTTATTTCCCCCCTTGTCGTGGCGTAGTTTGCGAAGAGACGAGGGCATGTCCCGTGGCCCCTGTTTCTTCCTCCTATATCAGGCGCCTTGTTAACACCGAGGACTTGTTTTTCCGCTCGACCAAGCCCCCTTCACGTCCGCCCCCTGCGGCCGCGTCGGCGAGCCGAGGACTGCGTACACCGCGCGCGCACCTCGTAAAGAGCGGCCGCGTGTCGACACTCGCCGGATGAAAAGAGAGAGCACGCGGCGGCACAGCGAGGCAGTGCGCAGGCCATAAATCAAAGGCCCGGCCACCGGGGCTTATCAGATCCGGCGCGACCACCCGCTCCTCTGTTTCGCCAACCGCTAGGACAGTTTTGATCGCTTAATCCCGCGCAATTTCCTCCTCGTGTCCCCGTGTCCTCGCCCATGGCTGATCGCCGCTGCAGGAGTTCTGAGAGTGACCCCCCCACTCTGCCCCCTCTCAATCGGTTCCCCCTCGTAAAGCTCGCTAGCGGGAGGGAAGTTGCTGCCTCCGGACGCGCGGCTCTTCTGCCCAAACCCTGTGCCAGATGCTGCCAGGCAGTCGCCATTAGCTCGGTGCCGCATTTGTTCTCTCTTCCCGTATTATAGGAGCGCCTATAAACGCTGCGATTCGCTTCATTCCAATAGGTTTCTTCAGTGTTTTTTTTTTTCTTGAACAAGATGGAGGCGTGGGGGGGGGGGCATTCATCGAACAAGTGGGCGAACGAGAAAAAACACGCCACGGCGTTATTCGGAATTCAGTGCAACAGACGTGAACGCCACGGGAAGGACTATTTGCTTGCTCGTTTTACAAAAATAAAATTAAAAGTAAACTGAGAATACAATGGGAACTTCCGCAAGCCAATGAATGCAGCACATCGAAAAAATAAATTATTTGTGGTTGAGGGTGCGCTTGATGACTATGTACCGGCGTGCTGCAAATTAGTGGTTAAACTGCCGGCCGACAAACACCATTTTTTGTTGACCTACAGTAGAAATAAAAAAAGTAATAAGGAGGCGGTAAGAAATATTAGGATGAAATAGCGTATAACAAACACGAGTGCTCTATATCAGAATTAAGCGGGATCCAGATGATTTTTATTTTAAAATAATGAACAAATGAATGACAGAACATTTCTGACTGAATGGACAGCCCTTGGGCAACATTCGGTGCATGAAATTGCAGGAAAAAGACATTGCAGGAAGTGGAGCCAACAATATTTTTAAGCGAATAAATTAACAAGTTGGTGTTGTGCAGAGAAAAAAAAATGACGTGCTTGCGTGAGTCTCAGCGACCACTTAAAATATGGAAACGACAACAAAGAGTACAAAATTTTATTTTCAACGTGAAGCGACCGTACAGACGTGACACAAAGAACCCAAATGTTTCATTCGTGGCATCGCATACAGACCGTTTTCCGCAGTTAGTTTGTACAAAACTAGATGGCGCCACCCCAACGAAGCGCCACGGCCTTCTCCTCTGTGGTGCGGCCGCGATATGGCATGTGACGGAAGTTGTCCTGCAGCTTACGGCTAGAAACAGTGGTGGTAGGGATTATTGAAGAAGCAAAAATGCCCCCGATTTCTATTAGCCATATGGCGACATGGTGCCATGCCTAAGAGAAAGAAAAAGAAATTGGCGGCGCGGACTATGCGCTGTGCCCGCTTCGCTGGCCTTCAACCTGGGAGCTGCGGCAGTGAATCGGCCAGTCATCGCCGACGGTGAAGAAGTGGAAAGGAGAAGGCCATTAGATCACCTGTTCAAACGTGCCAGTGCCCGTTCGCCGCTACGGAAAACCATCTATTGCAATGTGAATAGCAGCTCTTCGGGGTTTATGGTAATGATACTACGTAAAGGGAGAAAAACATTGACGGAATGAAAACAGTTCAGCTTGTATCTTCCTCTGTAACTTACTTGAGGTAAGGCACTTCCAAGAAGAAATCGAACTGTGGGAGCTAATAACACCGTTCTCCAAAAGATCAACCTTCCTCTTATGCGCTTGTCTTTTTATCACAGGTGTGATACGCTATCATAAAAGGAACCCTAACGGGATGCAAAGCAGCAGCGTTACGCACGGGTGGCGTCACGGGTTGAATGGCGTTGACGCGAGTGCTGCGGTGAGCGTTGGAACATTAGTTTGAAGCGATGGTTGGCGTAGGTCTTGTAAGTGACACGTACAGACACGTTTAAACACGTACGTTAGGCGCGCGTCAGGTTTATTGCATGTGAACGACGAGTCGGCGGTTTAGCGAGCAGCGGTCACGGCAGGTGTTGCGGGCGAACGCACGAGGTGGGAGCTGCGGGCACCATGGTGAGCGCGCGGCAGGCGAGGAAGAGAGTGACGTCAGCGCGCTCTGCGAGGACAGCATGACGTCAACGCGTAGCAGTGGCGTGACCTACTTGGCCCCACGCCAACACCTGCGACGCAGGGCGCGTTTGCATGGAGGGACAGCGTTACACAGGTTAGTCAAAGAGCTGCGTCGCATCTGTGTTGTATAGAATGAAATTACAAAAGGGTTTCTGTTTGGTGGCGCTGCTTTTATTTATGTAGCCACCGTGGTCTCGGTCTCCCGCCAATTTCCCATAAAGGGCGTGCCATTCCTCGGCATCAATCTGTGCCGGTGACCAGCTATGCTTCCTCTACACAAGACGATTGGGGGGGATCTCACTTTGGGGGAGCTAAACACGGCCGCTTATGCGGTCATTTGCAAGGCGCCACTGAATCACTTGGATTGGTCCGCTTTATGTATATGTGGTCCTTCTTGCGCAACACTGTGAAGCTTGCTCTCTCTCCCTCTTATTGTAGCAGGAGTCAATTGAAAGATACATGGGCTATACGTACACACCATACTTGCCCCCTCTTAGCCACGAGATTCACTCTTTTGCCATGAGCAGGGCATGATCGAGCAGCCCTGTTTCCTCACTTCATTCGTAGCTCGCTACAATGTTTGCCTTTAGGCGCTTGACTATCCGCCCCACCCACGTGTTTCCCTTCTCCCTTTCATTTTTTACTTCACTTTCTTTCTTTTCTTTTTTTCTTTCTTTCTATATTTCTTTTCTTTCTAACGGATTTATTCATTGATCTCAGGCTTCAGACCGTTGCAATGTTAAGCCAGCACTCTAAGCCGTGAAGGAGCGAAATGAGAGTAAGTGCTGCATTTCATCCCTTCAACCAACAGTTAGTCCGCGGAGGGATCAACTGCAAGATGATCGTGCCGTATGCAAACAGAGGGAGGAACTGTTAGACCATGCGGAGGAACGGTTACTCCCGTGGAACTAGTCGGTGCAGTGGCGGCCTTTAAGGAATGGTCAGCATGCGCGTAAGCAAATACTTCCCTTAAAAATGCACTGTCAACTGTTTGATTTAATGTAAATGGTCGTGACAACTATGGCAACGTCAGGCACAAAGTAATATTGTTTAAATAGCATAAATATAAGCAATTGTGTAAGCCCCCTCCTAAAAAAACAGTGCTCGCGCGCAAGCTGCATCAATACGGGGTGTGGTGTTCTCTGCAAGCTAACACTCGTTGGTGTAGCGGTGTGTTGTGGATGTGTTACCGTTACGTGGTTGTGATTGCTCTCCCTTGTGGGGCACTGAATGATCTTTGCGGTGTGGTAAACGTGCTACGCTACTGAAATGAAGTGCTGCGCTATCAAAATGCTGCGCGCCGACTGGGATATCGCCTGTGAGGTTACTGTAAACAAGGATGCCATCACTTCGCGAAATTTTACCTCTGCGCTGTTGATATGTAACGAGCGCAAACTTCTTTAAAACTCACGTTCTTCGCGGAAAAAAGCTGCATGGTTGATGAGCTCACGCTAAATAGCATTGCGAGGGCTGCCCCGCGGGCTATATAGAATTACAAGTGTGATGGCTGGGCCATCGAAATGTGGTAGCCTCGATGAGAGGTTAACACTATAGCTGTAGCAAGTACAGCTGTTAAAAATTGTGTTGCTTTCAGTGCAGCACAAATAAGCATCGTTCATTATAATTTTTCACACCTTTTAAAAAGAAAATTTCCCTAAACTCCACACAATGTCATCTTCTAAAGGTAAACAACAAATATAGGATGGTAACATTGCATGTCTAGCTCGGCTTGGCACCGCTAACACAGGCAGGCGATGACCACGTCGGCGATTTTGCTCACTTGTAGCGATGCTAGGTGTGTTTTAATTGTATATCGCTAAAATTAGGCTCAAGCTTCATTAATAAATAAGTGGTCCTAGAAGCGTATCACACTGAAATATTGCAGCGATAAACTCGAGAAGGGGCTTCTTGAACTTACTAACACGTCCTTAATTATTCAATTGCATTATGACGGGTTCTGTGAAAAAAGCATTTTTCCTCAAATTTTTGCGCGATTGTACGTAACTACGAGTGCCCGAACATTTCTGTCTGAAATTGTGAATGCTTCTGCAGTTACTTTTTCAGGAAATCGATGACTGAAAGCGGTGTGCCTTCCGAGGAAAGTCAACACCTTGCAGCTTCAAACACGCTCTCAGCTGATGTTGATGATGCGATGCACATTCAGAAGTCGGCTGGACAGCATCCACTCCAATAAAACATTGTTTCTTTTATTGTCTTTCTTAGAATGCAGAGAAGCTGTCATATCTTTTCTACTCATAAAGGTTGCTGAATCCATGTGTGCACACGGTAGTGCCGAATGTACTCGACTCGCTGAATAAACTTGGTTGTTTCTTTACACGTTTTCATTTTTTCCTTTGTCAATAAACAGACATATTCGCTGAACGACATTACCATCGACGGTCTGTACTCTAAAAAGCGAGGAAGCTTGACACAGCAACGGCAACATACATGGAAATATTTATATATGCATGCACTCATGAAGGTCACAAATGTGCTTGAACCATGCGCACGGAAATCGATATTTATTGTATTTTACATTTTCACAAACGTCATCATGCACCGACTAGTTGCTTGCCGAACGCTGAAGATCTAAGTCCAAAATAAGGAATCCTCCTAGTTTGAGTAACATGGCAGAACACGCAGCGCATTAGACGGTGCCTACATATGTCCAGGTAATTTTCGCTCTGAGGTGAACTGGGGTGTGATATAGTGGTTAGCGTACGCGACTGCGGATTCAACCGTTACTAGTTTGAATCATGTGAATTTGTCGTGAATATTCTGTGGTTTATTTCTGAATTTATTTGTTGCATACTGATTGCATATGTCGTCAAATGCATTCCACATCCTCAAACTTTTCGGTAATTCAATCACACGTTGTAATAAATTGATTTTTTTTCGAGAAGGAGCAACTGATCAGACTAACAATTCGTCTCGGCGCTGTCGCTTCCTCTCATAAAGGGAGAACTCCTTGATATTTGGTCCCTCAAAACTACTGAGGACTTAAAAGTTCATCCCTGACAGTTACTCCCGGCAGGACGAACCGTTCATCATTTGGGAAGTAATGGTTGTGGCAATGCAGTTACCCCCCAAAAGGACGAACCACAAACCTCTTTTCGTCCTTTACGGCTTACAGTCAGCCACTTAAACAATAGCAAGGTGAGTCCTCCATCCACTTGCTTGACAGTCATATTTTTGCGAGTATACAGGCAGCTGCCTGATTGCTGTGACCCTGAACACACCCATATCGCACCAACACGTCGAAGCACCCCCTTTAGCTTGGCTAACGAATTAGCTAAATTCGATGTACTTGCCAATCAGCTTAATTACTATAATATTTTAGGATTGCAAATATTTTGATAAAAATTATGAAAAAAGAAAGCATGACACTTCGTATATCGCAGCCTTCCTGCCACTCCCTTCCTGTCACTCCTTCCTGCCACTCCCTATTCCTTTTGATACTCTTTTCGAGGGTTCTTCCCGTAAAACAAGGGACACTAAAGGCAAATGTTAAGTCGATGTTGATTGATTACTAAAATGGCAGTCCAGAAACTCGATAGTGCTACTTTTCTGCTAAGGAAGGGTTTATTTTGAAATAAAATCGCGTTTTAGTGATCCGCATCGCGTTAGCGCACTTCAAATCCCCCGCCTGAAAGTGAGCGTCTTACGATTGATTGACATGCGGGGTTTAACGTCTCGAAACCACCATATGATTACGAGAGACGCTGTAGTGAAGGGCTCCAGAAATTTCGACCTCCTGGGGTACTTTAACGTGCACCCAAATCTGAGCACAAGGGCCTACAAAATTTACGCCTCGATCTGAAATGCAGCCGCCGCAGCCGAGATTCGATCCCACGACCTTCGGGTGAGCAGCCGAGTACCTTAGCCACTTGATCACCGTGGCACGACAGTGGCCGTTTCACTTCACTGTTGCTGTGCACAAAGTAACCCGGCTTTACAGCGTGGTCGCCGACACTATAGCAGCATCAGAACGAATCAAGTAGGAGCCACAGCAGCAACAACGACCATTGAACAATTTTTAGCCATGGCTTCCGAGGTAGTAGACGTGCTTGGTTCAACTGAGCTCCGCTAGCTGGTTATACCTGTCCAGTTTAACCAGGTGAAAATTGAACTTTTGAACCACTCGCGCCATTCTCCATGTAACGTCCGGCGTTTTTTATTTTTTTCACAAATCAAACAGAAACAAACAAGCAGCATTTTATTGCGTTTTTTGATGCATGGAATGCTCTAAATTTATTGCAGCTGTTCGATTACTAATGATTATTTGTAGGTGGTAAGTCTGACGTCATCGGAATCATTTTGCGAACGTTCAGTTCGTGACGCATGTGTTATGGTGCATTTGCCTTAATTTCTCGGTAAGTATGGCCCAGATGTCAATAATATCGTAGTTTCAGACATCGTCATACATTAGGCTTTCATTCTGACAGAAATTCTTATTTTACTTTATAGTACGTGTCCCTTTAAAACGACAGAGATGAACAACTCACGTCTTTCTTTCAGTATTCAGCATTAAATTTGTCGCTCACCATATAGAGACAGATTACGCTTAAATAAAGAAAGCTAATTTATTCCACAAAAAATAAAATTAAGGCAGTTTCGCACTAGCCATACCAGACCTGAAGGAATTGTGCAGATGGGCTGCCTTCTTTGCTTCTCTTTATTCTCTCCTCTCTTTCGGCATTCTCACTTTTTTCTGCGTGTTTTTTTTCTATTTCTACTTATATGATTTTCTTTTTAGATATTCCATTCCCTTTCTCTCTTTCATCGTTATTGTATTTCCCCCGTTTCTTTCTATTTCTCTCTTTCTATGCTAACTTCTCTCCTCCCCTCCCCTCATCTGTCCTTCTCACCCTCAATTCCTTTTTTCATCCCCATGCTATATATAATATACTACAAGACTATGTAGGCAGGCAAACGAGCAGGCTGTGCTACGATCGCGCTCCTGGACAACCAAGTGGTTACGACACTTGCCATCAGATCACCTGTACGTGGCTTGATTTGATTTGATTTCACTTATTTATTTCCAAACGTAGTAATAAACAAAAGTGGATGAAGGAAGAAAGCTCGTGAAATGTAGCTTGAGCGAAACGTCACCCACCCCCGCCCCCTTTTTTTTTTGGACGCCCCGCCGCGGTGATTGAGTGATATGTGGGGTTTAACGTCCCGAAACCACCATATGATTATGAGAGACTCCGTAGTGGAGGGCTCCGGAAATTTCGACCACCTGAGGTTCTTTAACGTGCACCTAAATCTGAGCACACGGGCCTACAACATTACCGCCTCCATCGTAAAGGCAGCCGCCGCCGCCGGGATTCGATCCCGGCTGTTACAAATAAAGGAGGAAGAAGGGACGGCGAACACGAGCACGAGCCAGGAGCGCTGGCTCGCTCAGTTGTTCCCTTGACCTTCGATGTAGCCAGAAGATCGGGTCCGGGTGCCTTTCTTCGTTTCTCACACTTCGTTCTGGTGCCGAAATCCGGAGAGTTCGATGTTGATGGGAACCCCGAGTGTGACATGCGCATCGACTACAAGGACCCGGTTTCCCGCGGTCTGAGCTGCAGCTCATCAAGGCAGTCCTACTTCCCAGATCAGGAGGGCGAACGCATGTACTATCCGTCGCACGGCACAGTAAACCTCAAGAACTTGCCCCACAGACAACACGCAGAACACTACTTCTCGTCCTATACACGCGCCTCAGATCTCATCCTGGTGGTAGGGTCTCCAGTTCGTCTCCCCTCAAGCCCAAGCAAGTTGACGATCGGGAGTGCGAGTAGCAGCACTGTCACGAGCCGCACTTCACCAGGTACATGGACCCCATGACTGTCTACGACGCCAACGGATAGCACAAGTAGATAGCGCCTTGCACCAGAAACCTGTGCTGGATGTACGAGTGCCACACCAAACAGCTCAAGTACGACGGCATGTGAATCTTGCAGGGATCCAGCGTAAATGAGGAGTTTCGCCAAGGGAGATACATCGTGATCGACCGGTCGTCTCAAGACTCCTGCAGTAACGTCTCCAAAAACGTTGCGTCTTAACTCAGACTGATGCACCAGAAAACGTGAGCTCTACATGCGCCATCGCTCGTGATGCCGGGACGGACGCCGACGATCCGCTACCAGCCACAGAGCACGTAGACGACCTTCCACTGCATTCGAACGCAGCCGAGCTTGCCGTCCTTAAAGACGTCACTGGCCAACAGAATTGGTATATGTAGTGTTACGACCGGCCCTAGGGAACCAAGCAAGAGGAGTTTGGGGGAGAGCTGGTTCTTGACCGACTGTGTCGTCCACCCCCACCTCCCCATTCAGGCTCCCCCTCTCGCCGGGAGAACTCCGGAATCTGCTGTGCGTTCGTGACCATGTTTGGGCATTTTTTAGGGCGCCGTGACCATATATGGACATCGTGTTAGGTTGTGCCACTCCATGTGTTGTGAGGTGTGTTTCCCCCTCTCTCGTGGCCGAGGTGCCGGAGCCACCGTATTGGCTGACGATGCGGACAGTGCGCCCAGTGTCGGCAACGCGGTGCTATAAAATGTCGAAGACGTTTTGTATCTCTCTCTCTTCCCTCTTTGGATCAGTTGATCACTTCTCCACATGTAAATAAATCTCTGTCGTTCGTTCGGGCGCTTCTTCTCGCTGAATTGTTGGACGATGGATCCTGCGACGGGGCCAGCTACCGAAAACGAGACCGGCAGGACCCGGAGTCCCAACAGTAGGCACCGTCGTCATCGTCGTCATCCTCGTCAAGCGACGAAAAAGAATCTTCATCGACTTCAGAGACGCCATGCAGATCCGATGCACCTGTGAGATCCAATCAGATGCACTTGCGTGGCGGTGATGCTCCAAGTACGCCATGGCTAAGAATCTTCCAAATGAAGAGATCAGCTTGACATACGTAATTGTTCGTGATGCCCAGACATGCTCCGACACTCAATTACCGACAACAGCGCACGTGAACGAGTCTCCGACGTCGTAGAAAACATCCGAGATGTCCCTGCTTAATGCGGTTGCTGCAAAAAAAAAAAAAAAAAGCCGAGCTTCTGCATCATCGGTGTTCTCGTCGAACGAGAAACAAGAATCATCATCGACCATGGAGTCTTCAAGCAAATCGGATGGACCTGCGAGCCAGGTTCAGGCGAAGGACTACGTGACCACTGAAGTGCACGAGCAGCAAATGACTGCGCAGCACCTACAGTAGCTTCAGATGCAACACCAGGAGCAGATTACAAACATGACTCCCAAGAAGAGCGAAAGTTACTGGGAAACCTCGCGAGTTCACGGAGGTATGTGAAGATCAGACTATTCTTACTATACACAAGCGATGCAAGAAGCGCCAAAGTCAACAGTATGACACGAAGATATTTAACAACGTGATCAAGAAGTACTCTGCACTGCAAATCATTTCACACCCTTAAGGGTGGACTTTTGAATAAATCACCCATCTTACACCTATTTTTTCTGCCCAACTTATCCGCATGGGTGTAAGTTCTGCAATTCCACCTTTTGTACGCCCATTTCTCATTTTTTAGGTGTATTATAGGTATATGTTAGCAAATTACACCCAAGGGTGTTTCCTTGAACGTTACACCTATCATATATGTATATAGTTTAGAGCATCAATACATATCACATCTCAACGGATGCAATCAAACCGCATGCCAAAAGTCTGGTGAAAAGATCGATGTTGCGGCATTCGTTTTCATTTCCCATAATTCATTCGCCAAAATATATCATGTTATGTATTATATTTATTAAACCACCCCCTATTTATTATATTCAGAAGATTCCTCACATGTTCAATGACTTAATTTATGGGTTAACTTTTTGGGATTTCTACTAAAAATATTTTGCTGCCGCTTATGTCCATTCTTCCCTAATTCTCACAGAGACATCAGTAAAAGAGATTATGTTGCACTTAAACATAACATGAAACGATTACACACGGTTTTCGACAGGCTATCGTGCGCGCTTTCTCATTGGAAATCACACTAAGTTTTTTGTACCAGAGGTCCTGATTTATTAAAGACGATAGTCTTTTTTGGGGACCTTCAACGCAAAAGTTTTGGTCTGCCCGCCTGTCTGTCTGTCTATCTGCCTGTACATTTGTCGGTTTGTCCACTCTATACGGCATCTGGTACTTGAAATGGCCGACCTCATCCGCAGCGCCCACCAGTGTTGCTCAAGATTGAGCGTTCATGCTTGTGCAATCGTCAATTAAAAAGCCATCATTGCGCATGTCTGTGGCACCATAACAACACGTATATATTCTGCATGTGCGTCTTTTACTAGAAAAAGCATACATTAGTAATATTAAGGGCCGTAGCGCTTATCACGCTGCGCAGACCATGCAATGCTTGCACGGAACAGGGAGTGTTTCCAACGCTTTGCTAAGGTGGTGGAATCTGCCCGTCGCCTTGCGTTCTACACCTTATAACCTCTGAGATGGGCGCGCACACCCCTATCAAAGCCACACGCTTTGTTTTCTAGGAAGACTGCCAGATGGCGCTCATGTCTCACGTGCGACATGATTTGATGTTCTTTTTCGCCTTAGCTGTACGCTCGAGGCACTCAAACGCAGTGCCTCCAGAATACCACTCACCGACTTTCTTGCGCAGAACACCAAATAAATGTCCTGTTCACTCTCTTTACACACAAGGTTATCGTCTTTTGATGACATTTGCAGAAACATGGAGATACGGGGCCAATTTTTTACAATGGGGGTCCATATATTTCCTCACACTGAAGTACTTCGCATCAATACACGGGTCCCTGATTTATTCAGTGAGTTATATTTAGATCTATGAACATGGGTCAGTTCAAATTGAATGTTTGTATTATTCGCATTGCCACGAAACTAGGCATGTTTGCAATTAACAGGCTAAGCTTACTCTGATGCAGCTGCTGTGCACGCATGCTGCGCCGCAGGACAAGCTTGGCGCACATACGCTAAGCACGGGTGAACTCTTCCAATGGGTCGCACCACTCTGTGGGCACTTAGTGCTTTTTTTATATTTACTTTAAATGCACGCTTGCGCGTCGTATAATATACACGTGAACGATCGTAGACAACACTAGCGCAATGTACCCGTGCCACAAAGATGGAGAGTAGTTGACTCATTGCAGCATTGTAATTGACAGTTGTTACTGTCGCGTTACAATGCACTGATAATCGCACATTGGTATGCTCACACAAAATTTAAGACTTGAAATAAAAGCAAGCGTCCTTCATACTTTGTCGGTAAAAAAAGCAAAGCCCCCGGTTCTTGCTGATTGGCAGAGTGTTATTTAAAAGAAGCTAATAGCACAGCAGGGGTGTTGCTAGGATTTATGCGTGCAAGGGAACAGAAAGAGGAAAAAAGGGGGCCTGGCGCAATTTGTATGTACATTTTTGCCTGTAGTTGCATACGTGCGGATCCGAATCGCAAGCTTTCTTTTTTTTTTGCGAAATGGGCCAAATCCTGACCCGAAAGTAGCTCACATGACAATCAATTGGCTCATACATACGTTCACGTTTCCTCTAAAACAGTAGTATTAAAACATTATTTATAAATATTACTGTTCTAGAAGAACGTTGATAGTATGTATATGTCAAGGCAGCGTTAGTTGAGCTTGTTTCGGTTCTAGATTTGCCCCATTTTGAATTAAAAAATATCTCCTCAAACGAGCATAAAAAAGGGTGGGAGATGTGTCAAATATGGAACAACCTCCTTGCCACCCTTCCCTAACTTTTTATTTATATCTATGTTCCGCAAGTAACAAATTTTGACTCCGAAATGTCGAAACAACGCCGCAATAACGCCTCACCTGGGAAAAAAAATGTACATTACGAAGGCTACGCATTTGCCGCCTGCACACGTCAGTGGCAAAAAAAAAAAAGACTTTGAAGCTCTGCTAGCAAATAAATATGTTGTCAAGCATGAAATATTACACTATATCTTGGAGGCTTGACATAGCTTAGAAATTATATCATAAAACGGTACTGCTATGTGTTTCGGTTTTGAGGTCTCGGGGCAACTGCGCATCGCCATCGTCAACAGGCAGACTTTGAATTGGGTGGTAACATGTCGTGTGCGTGTTTGCTGCAGGCTGACGGTGGTTTATTATTTTACTATTCACTTGCTTTGTCAGGGACGCGTACTTACACGGCTTGCACAGTTTAACTTGTGCTTACAGTAGATACAAGACGTGTCACTGCAATCTGTGGCGTGTCGGCAAGTACAGAACAACTTCGGTGCGGCGGAGTGTGTGTCCTCTGTCAACAGCTATCGTTGAAGCTTGTGCCCGCCACAAGCAGAGTGTTTTCGATCAAGCAATCAACGGACTGTATGCTGGGAGCTACATGGAGAATGCTTTTGGATTTCGTGCTATTGCTGAAAAGGTAAGCTTTCGTGTATGCGAACAACGAAGTGCAGAAGTGCGTGCCTGCCTGCCAACTCCCGATTTGCCCGCGATACTCGTGATTGCAGGAAGCGACCATCTCATGGCGTCGGTAGCTTCGTGACCTTCGCTCGCTGTGTGCTTATCAGCTGTGATGTCTCAACAGTCGCAGTGTTCGTGAACCTCGCTTTGGGGCATGGTTAAAGAAAACGGGGGGATGTGCCCCGCGCAGATAAACCTTACCGCATTCGGCAGTGGGTGAGAAAACAAAGGAGGGGAGGGGCTGAGCGAGCCGAGGTGGGCGAAAGAAATGGCATAATAATAATAATAATAAAAACGAAGCAGATCAACGGTAAAAGAGGCGCCAGTTGTCAGTTAGCGGGACTGCAGTGGACAAATGGGGCGCGTTTATTATGCAGGAGAAAAAAAAATCCAGATTTCAATGACTGAAGGTAGGGGTGCGTTTTTAATGCAAGTAAATACGCTATGTAAATCAACAATGGTAAAATACTTAAACTTTGTATCAGTACCCCTTTGATGCCTGCGCTTTGCAGCGGCGTGACGTGTTTTGTTAAAAATCGTCCAGCTAACCAAAGAATTTTTATGTACCTTGTTTAATCAGTGATTCGCGCTTTTTATGCCTTGCTAGGTTTGTTTATATTTATACTAGTATATCGTAAATAATCAGGATATAGAAATATTGATCTGCTTTAATAAGGGATTGAACAGCCACACTAAATTGCACACATCTTTTTGCATTTTTGCCCCATTGTACTGCGGCACATAGAATATTGTAGAATAGAATATTTCTGTATATTTTGGTGTAGGGTTTGGCGATGTGGTTACATATGAAAGCTTAGCCAAAGTGTACCAACAAACACGCATACAAAACTTTCAGTTAGACTGATACAACGCAGATGATAATGGTGTAGGCATAGTTAGCCACTAATGAACACGCTCGCGAAAAACAAAATGAGGATGGCGACACAGGGAGCTGTAAATGAAAGCAGGCAGACCTAACAGCTCTTGTCTGTTTCATGCATTTTGTCTGTGCAGGTTTCATCCTTACGAATGTAAGCACACTGATCCAACTAATAAGCCCTCCATGCATATATTCCTGTTAGCTACTCCTGCAATATGTCGTGCAATTTTTAAATTACACATATTTATGGTCCAACAGTTCAGAGCCTATTGAGCATATATTTAACTTACTTGTGATACATTATCTGTTGCATGGCTGTTTTTATGAATTAAAAAAATTCAACTGCAAATGAGCTGCTTATGCACGCACTCGAATAATAGGGTTAGCACGTCTTATTTATTCTTGAGAGTAGTCAGTTTTACTCGTGGCCTAAAGTAATCATTTTGTTGACCAATAAGCAACCTGTGAAAGACATAAAATTATCGAGTACACCAAATTTATGTAACTGGAGAAGAAATTTAGAGGTGAGCTTCCACAAATACACAGTGCTGTTTTTCCAGCAGCAGTTGTCATATTGTAAGTGCTGTTGATCCTTCCATATTGGGGCTTGCTCGATGTTTTACACTATTTTCACACAGTAGATTGTACATCTGTGATGTGTACATGTCTACACAACGATCCTTCAAAGTAAATGATAAATATTGCTACTTTTCTGTCTGAATGGGTTTATATAATTTTTTGTATCAACCATTGTAGTGGCCTATTGGTTAGGGTATTCTAGCTTAGCAAGAAAACTTGGTATAAATGCTGAAATTTGAGCTTCCCAGTATATTTCAAGCTTCTTGTTAGGTGCATGATTCAAGAGAGAAGCACTTTTTCACCACCACCACGGTGGTGAAAAAACCATACTCAAACATGGCACTTGCATTCGTACACTAATATGCACAGATTCTTGTAAACGTAAAAGTGAATAGTGGTAAAGCTGAAAGTGGAGAAGCTGGAGCTTTTTATTATATGACACATTATAATGAGGTTCTGATTGTTCCCAGTATATTTAAATGCTTAGTTGAATGTTGTGCATCTCTTACATGCAGAATGTTGAAAGGAAAGCACACTACGTCTTCTACGATGGACTGGGTGCTGACAATGTAGTGCACTCTTCATCACAACCTGAAAGCAACTGTTCCGGGCTCGCGACCTCACTCAAAGGGTCGCAGCAGTGGTGGGCGCTACTCATAGGGTGCACCAAATATCTTGTACATTTTAGGAACATTCCTCTGATGGGAAAGGCTTCATCTCAAGCTATGTGTCCTATATACCTATTTATATTTTCAATATAAGTATCAGTTTGCGATCAGATCAACAGCAGTGCGTGTAGAAAACTGTGTACAATGCATAATGTTACAGTTGTATGAAAAACTGGAGATGGCCTAGATGTCGCCAGCTTAAAAGGTTGATCCACTAATAGGTCAATCCAGGCCAAAACATCCCAGCTATTTCAGCGACCATCTCAAATGTATTTAAAAAAAGTGTGATGATTTACTGCATTGAAAACAGTGAAACAGTAAAATAATTTCAAAGAAAAAAAATTTTCTAGTCAAGCGAAGCATCGCTTTTTCCTGCCTAAAGGCAATTCTAACTGACTCTTGTCACCGCCAGATAGAGTGCAGTTTCTCGTTCTAAGTTCACTGCCTTCAACAAGCAGGCTTTTCTAATCCCCTGCTAACTTCTATTGCCGAGACTCTCCTAAGTCACTAAGATTGCCTGATAAGACACAAAGCAAGAGCTAACTCAACAAGCCTCATTCTGGCAAAGCTGTTATTCCCTACGTACACGAAGTTTCCCGTAGGCTAAAGAAGGTCGCTGAAAAAATAGGTGTAAGAGTTGCGTTGTGCGCACGCGGCAAGCTCGCTCACCTATGTCGCAGGGTCAACAGCGAAGGACCTGAGAAAGAAGCATGCACTAAGAAACACGCTATGCACCATGTTGAATGTGTTTTAGCTATTCTCTACAAGATATTATTTACTTGTGGACATCGGCCAAACAGGGCGATGCATAAATGATCGGTTTAGGGAGCACGCTAACTCTCTAAAAGGTTTCCTTCCCAGCCACTTGGTAGAACATTGTAATAAGTCTTGTTGACAGCCAATTCTTGACAAGTGTTTGATCACGGGGGATATAATAATCGGCGCGAGCACGAGATTAGTGAAGCTTTCTATATTCAAGAACTTGGCGCTTCCTGTCTTAGCGCACCCTCAATTTTTTTAACTGCTGTGAAGTTAGTTATCTGGGGTCCACTTATATGACCGGTTGTCGATAAGGTAGGCCGTATGGTGCATGTATGTGCAATTCTGCTTATAATGCGTGGTTATGCGCAGATTCTGTTTTCTGTATATTGCAGTTGGTTTGCAATAAGCTTTGGTTGTTTGTTCAGGGCTCTGTTCTCGTCTCATCTTTTCTTTCTTGTCATTTGCGCTGTTAAGCACTTTCTTCATCTACCACGCCTACAAGAACTTAGCCAACATGTGTTATGAATGTCTGACTAATGAATACTAACTACACAAAAGGTATATTTTGAGGAAAGAATATTATGAGACTTCTTAAGCTGCTAAACATTACGAGAAAAAATTAGGAGTTTCGCAGAATCGTCATTTTCGTTTATATTAAGACCCGATTTGCACTGTGGAGTGGTCCAAATAAATATGACCTTCAAACCTAAATCGAAAGGAAAAAAAAGGTATTTTCATGTGCCAATTGTTATCATTACATTTTTTTGTTTTAAGGAAGAAAATAAGTTTTGAACTTTCCCATTGATGAAACTAGGAAATTTCAAGGTGGCAGCTGTCGTATGACGAAATGGGAAGATAGGCACCAATGGGAATGCTAAAAAAATATTTTCTTCCTTAAAACAAAAAATTCAATGATAGTATATGAAAAGAAAAGTTCATTTGCTTTCAATTTATGTATAAAGGTAATTTTTAGTTAAGCCACCACATGGCGTAAATCGCATCTGAATATGATCAAAAATTACGATTTTGTAGAATTTATGACTTTTTCTCATAAAGTTTACCAGCTTGATAAGTCTCAAATATTTTTTTCTCAAAATATACTTTGCGTGGAGTAGGTATTCACTACACAGATATTCATACAAACTGCAGTATTGCAACAAAGAAATTGCAAACATAGCATATTTTGGATAAATTCTTAGAAGCATATGTGCCACTATAGTTGCAATAATATTACTGAGCTTCAAACACCTTACACAAGAACCTTTACTCAACATGTAGACCAAGTTTGGTATAGAACGTACTTTTAAAATAAATTTTTTCACACACACCCAAACGACATCCCGGAAAGTTCTGACGGCAACCTTGCGACCAAGCATTTTTTCTCTCTGAAATATTCTACCATTTCACTGCTTTCAATACAGTTAATCAGCACAATATTTTTCGAATGCATTTGAGATGGTCGCCAAAACGGCTGGGGGTTTAGCATGAAATCACCCTAACAGTGTGTCATGAACACAGAAAATGTCCTATGCTTATTAAGCCCTTTATTTACCAAAAAATATACTGAAAGTGCCTCCTCTGAGGCACTGTATAGTGCCGCTTTTTTCACAGTTCTAAGGGAACTAACTGCACGTGCTATTGTTGTTTACATGTGCAGCAGCAGCATTAATATGTAGTAGAACTCGCTGTTGGGATAGTTGGTGCATGTTTGCATTAAATATTAGTCAATTTTGCACCAAAACGACGACCACACAAACGAAGAAAACACATAAACAGAATGGGCACTCATTTACAATTGTTGATTTCTTGAGGAAATAGGCTGATATAAACTCACTTTTTGTCAGCGCTTGTGCAACCTACTCGGGCCGTCCCTCACCTAATCACGCTATAGGACATATGATCGCTAGATACCGTGCTTCCAGCTCATACATGATGAGTGAAGTTTTGCTAACGCAATTGATACCCCTTTTCTTTTGTGAAAGCCCATCAAAATGGCTCTTGGTGGGAATCCACATGAAGTGACATGTGCTCTTGAACGGGCACCGTCGTTATTCTTTGCCGTAAAGGCGTGTTCCCTCGCTCGATCATTGACGCAGCGCCTCGTCGTCTGGCTAACATGTGTCTTTCTGCATGATAGGGGTATTTTGTAAACCACTTCAGTGGCAGCCTTCGTGAATGGCCACGCATGCTTCTTTTTACAGCCTTTCAGCTGCTCAGCATGATTTTCAGCGATGCACCGATGCAATTTTGCTAGTTTGTTAGGGGCACGAACACGATCACTACTTCATGCCAGCTCGCTACGTTTTTAAGGTTGTACATATGAATATATAGTATATTATGAATATAAGGTACAAACAGCTGCTAGTGAGCACCCGTCCTTTTCATGTGTTTTCTTTGTGCGGTCGTGGTTTTGACGTGAAATTGACTATTCAATTCAGGCATTCATGTGTATTCACAGCACATGTTTAATGTCTGTAGCAAAATATTACATGATATTTTCGTATTCATATTTGCATGTTCAAGAGAGCAGCAGCCGTGCCAATTGTGTCAATTGGATACAATTTCCTAATTTTGCACAAAACCATTATGAAATGCCCAACCAGCCTCAATTATTTCTCAGTATTGTTAATTCTATCAAGAAACAAAATCCATTATTCAACTTAAGTTTGCGCATCACCATCCAATTGATTGATGTGTGCAGTTTAATGTCCTAAAGCCACCATTTGATTATGAGACGCTTTAGGGGAGGGCTCCAGAAATTTCGGCCGCCTGGGGTTCTTGTGCATCCATATCTAAGGAAATGGGCCTACAGCATTTCCGCCTGCATGAAAAATGCAGCTGAGTACTTTGGCAACTAAACCATCGAGGCGGGGTCATCATCATCCAATCTAATAGAGATGTGCCAACCGTATAACTTTTAATTGACTATATTCGAACCTCACAGCAAAAGAAAAGAGTAGAACGGTTTAAAAGAAAGTTCTCCCCCCCCCCCGTTTCTATGACGCCCATAACGCTTTTTAAGTCGCTTTTGCCAGAATACGCTTTCGCTCTGCGGAAAAGTGCTTTTTGATTTACAGTACACAAAATATTTTTGTCCCTATATTACTCTGCCATGCAGATGCCATTGAATAACGAGTACTAGTATAAGTGCTGGCCGTCTTTCAGAGTGATTTATGAGGTTTTTGCAGCCTTTAGCGATGATAAAGAAAATCGTATGCCACTTTTTTTCTTTTCGCCACCCCCTTGAGCTCCTCCTTTACGAATATCTGGAATTTCTGGGTCGCCTGTCAAACAGTTGGACAAGCTCACCAAATGCTACTGCGAGTTTTACACCCGTATTTTAGAACGTCCCTTCACTAAATGCGTCACCTTGACTTGAGAAAATTGATTCCAGCGCGATCTCTAGGCAGAGTAAGTCACTCAATATCAGGGATAATCTGCTACGATTCTCAATAAACGCAGCGTCATTTTTAGACAAGCGGTGGCGCTGTGCTCAGCTAGTACAAGTGAAGGATGAGATTCCAGTCGAGGAGCATTCGTATATAGGGAGGATATCATTGTTTGCACTGTGGGACAGTTCAAGAGTGCTTTTGTTGAAATAGCTGCACTCTCGTGTATTTTGAATGAATTAGCGTATGTCAAATAATTTCTACATATACTTTTTTGTGTGTGTGATTCAGTCTCATTTTTTGTACTACTGTAAATTTGAAGCCCCACCGCGGTGGTCTAGGGGCTATGGTACTCGGCTGCTGACCCCCAGGTCGTGGGATCGAATCATGGCTGCAGTGTCTGCACTTCCGATGGAGGCAGAAACGCTGTAGGCCCGTGTGCTCAGATTTGGGTGCACGTTAAAGAACCCCAGGTGTTTAAAATTTCCGGAGCCCTCCACTACGACGTTTCTCATAACCATATGGTGGTTTGAAGACGTTAAACTGCACATATCAATCGATGCTGTAAATTTCAAATTTCAAGCTCAAAAATGCTGTGTTTGTTTTTCCTGAAACCTGCTCCAAATTTAGATTTTCTGCCTAGAAAAGCAAGATATGATGCTCCAAAATATTGCTCCAGATGATAGCTTGGCTGCTCCACCTCTGCTAGCTGTAAGTGGTTACTCTTTCACCCTGCTTTTGTGTGCCCATTTTATGTTCTTTGATGTTGCATTGTTTCAGGGGGACATATTATGTGATGCGCTTGATATTTTACATCTTTAAGTCAATTATTCTGCGTGGTTAGTATCTAGTGACACTGTTAAGCTATTGTAATTCTGCCTATTGTTTTCACTCCTGTATTATTGTTTCCCCAGTATTCTGAATGTCTGAACACGCAAGGGTTATTGTGAAATGAAAATGCCATTTTAAGACTGTTTTGTCATTACATTCATTAGAATACCACTAGCCTTGCATAATATGCATAAGGCATGCCACAACACATGCAAACTGTGGCGTATCATTGTGGTAGTTGTAGTAAGCATTGATATATTTTTTCAGTATATTGGTGAAACAAGGCATGCTGCATTGCACTACTCTTCCTGCTGTTTGTATGCTTCACTGCAATGTTCTTTTGTGCTGCATTGAAGCATGTTAAAATTAGTTCTTCATTTTTAAGTGCAAATAAAGGCTCTTGTTGTACTTTGATATGCATGCATTGGTCATTAGAGCTCCATGCCGTACCATTGACGTCTGATTTCCGGTCTTCTTTTGTAGCAAATGGCATTCTGCTTTGCACAATTGAAAAAGGCTTTTGATTAAGGTACAATTTGTCTCTGAATCCTGTATGTGCTCTGTGCCTAATAAAATAAAGCTTGATTTTGTTTTGCACAATGGCATGACTTTGTGAACGTTGTATTATGTGTGGCAGCTCATTTTGAGTGATGCCTTTGCATTAAGCTAGGATTACGTGTTATATGCCGTGCTTCATATATGCACCATAAAAGCTGTGCTAAGGCCAGGATTACCACACTGTGGCTGGAGCCACTACAATAGGACATCCGCACATGAAAGGTCTAGCTAAAGGGTAAGCTTTCACGTGCTTCCACGGGGGCTTGCTGGAAAGGGGTAACTTTCGAATTATGGTATTTTTTGCATGGGTGTTGGGGCATTATTCAGCATGAACACCCCCACACCCTTTTTGCTGTTTGAGCAATTACACCCCTACACTACTATTGTTTTTTAAGGGTGTTAGGGTGTCATAGCAATATTACACCCTTACGCCCTTAAGATTACTTGGGTACATTCGCTTTTACACCCTCACTCCCTTAAGGGCACTTGGGTGTACTTTTTGTCTTTACACCCGAAAAAATGTTTGTGCAATAGGGTGTAAATTCGGAAATCCGCCCCACGATATAGGTGTAGTCCTGCTTGATACACCCATTTCGTGGGTGTTGGGGTGTGAGTTATAGACACTATAAAACACCTATATGGGTGTAATTTGGTTTACAGTGTGGACACCATAGCGAGATTGGACGACTTCCCCCGCAAGGCAAGCCACCACCTCCCCAAAGCCCTCCGTAGTCGCAGTGTAACAACCCCACCCTTTCCATCGTTCGCATTTCCCTCGCCAATGTCCGCCTGAACTTCTGCCGCTGTGCACCCGAACATTGCCGCTAGTTGGGCAGCCGCGGGAGTGTGTTGCAAATAAAGGAGGAATAAGGGGCGGCGAGCACAAGCATGAGCCAGGGGCGCTGGCTCGCTCAGTTGTTCCTTTGACGTAGCCAGACGATCGGGTCAGTGTCCTCTTCTTCGTTTCTTACACCGGCTGCGGTGGCTGCATTTCCGATTAAGGCGAAAGTGCTGTAGGCACGTGTGCTCAGATTTGGGTGCACGTTGAAGAACCCCAGGTGGTCAAAATTTCCGGAGCCCTCCACTACGGCATCCCTCATAACCATGTGGTGGTTTTGGGTCGTTAAAACCCACATATTAATCTTTTTTGAACCTCGCCACCTTTTTCGCGTTCGAATCCAGCCTGCACTGTAAACCAAATTACACCCATATAGGTGTTTTATAGTGTCTATAACTCACACCCCAACACCCCACGAAATGGGTGTATCAAGCAGGACTACACCTATTACCGTGGGCGGATTTCCGAATTTACACCCTATGGCACAAACATTTTTTGGGGTGTAAAAGCAAATAAACGCCCAAGTGGCCTTAAGGGAGTGAGGGTGTAAAAGCGAATGCACACCCAAATAATCATAAGGGCGTAAGGGTGTAATATTGCTGACACCCTAACACCCTTAAAAAACAAAAGTAGTGTAAGGGTGTAATTCTCCCAAACAGCAAAAAGGGTGTGGGGGTGTTCATGCTGAATAATGCCCCAACACCCATGCGAAAAATACCATGATTCGAGTGTTACCCCTTTCCAGTAGGCCCCTGTGGAAGCACGTTAAAGCTTACCCTTTACTATCCATGTGCAGATGTCCTATTGTAGTGGCTCCTGCCCCAGTGTGGTAATCCTGGCCCTAGCACAGCTTTTATGGTGCATATATGAAGCACGGCATATAAGGCTCTCACATATAGCATGTAATCCTAGCTGAATGCGAAGGCATCACTCAAAATGAGCTGTCACACATAACAGAACGTTCACAAAGTCATGCCATAATGCAAAATGAAATCAAGCTTTATTTTATTAGACACAGAGCACATACAGGCTTCAGAGACAAACTGTACCTTAATCAAAAGCCTTTTTCAATTGTGCAGAACAGAATGCCATTTGCTACAAAAGACCGAAAATAAGACATCAATGGTACGGCATGGAGCTCTAACTACTGATGCATGCATATCAAAGTACAACAGAAGAGCCTTTATTTGCACTTAAAAAAGAACTAATTTTAACACGCTTCAATGCAGCACAAAAGCACAGTGCAGTGAAGCATACAAACAGCAAGAAGAGTAGTGCAATGCAGCATGCCTTATTCCTCCAATATACTGAAATATTATATCAATGCACACTACAATTGCCTCATTGATATGTCACAGTTTGCATGTGTTGTGGCATGCCTTATGCATATTATGCAAGGCTAGTGATATTCTAATGAATGTAATGGCAAAACAGTCTTAAAATGGCATTTTCATTTCACAATAACCCTTGTGTGTTCAGACATTCATAATACTGGAGAAACAATAATACAGGAGTGAAAACAATAGGCAAAGTTACAATAGCTTAACAGTGTCACTAGATATTAACCATGCAGAATAATTGATTTAAAGATGTAAAATATCAAGCGCATCACATATGTCTCCCTGAAACAATGCAACATCAAAGAACATAAAATGGACACACAAAAGCAAGGTGAAAGAGTAACCACTTACAGCTAGCAGAAGTGGAGCAGCCAAGCTATCATCTGGAGCAATATTTTGGGCATCATATCTTGCTTTTCCAGGGAGAAAATTTAAATTTGGAGCAGGTTTCAGGAAAAACAAACGCAGCATTTTTGAGCCTAATATTCAATATTTACAGCATTGATTGATATGTGCAGTTTAGCATCCCAAAACCACCATATGGTTATGAGAAACGTCGTAGTGGAGGGCTCCGGAAATTTCGACCACCTGGGGTTCTTTAACATGCCCCCAAGTCTGAGCACACGGGCCTACAGCGTTTTTGCCTCCATCGGAAGTGCAGCCACCGCAGCCGTGATTCGATTCCGCGACCTGGGGGTCAGGCAGCCTAGTACCATAGCCCCTAGACCACCACGGTGGGGCTCCAAATTTACAGTAGTACAACAAATTAGACTGACTCACACAAAAGGAAAAATATATGTAGAACTTATTTGACATCTGCTAATTCATTCAAAATATACGAGAGCGCAGCTATTCCAATAAAAGCACTCTTGAACTGTCCCACAGTGCAAACAATGCTAACCTCCCTATTTACGAACGCTCCTCGACTAAATCTCGTCCTTATTTGAAGAAGCTGAGCACAGCGCCACCGCTTGTCTAAAAATGATGCTGCGTTTCTCGAGAATCGCTGCAGATTATCACTGATATTGATTGACTTACTCTGCCTAGAGACTGCGCTGGAATCAATTTTCTCAAGTCAAGGCGAAGCATTTAGTGAAGGGACGTTCTAAAATACGGGGGTAAAACTCACAGTAGTATTTGCCGAGCTTGTCAAACTGTTTGACAGGCAACCCAGAAATTCCAGATATTCGTAAAGGAGGAGCTCAAGGGGGTGGTGAAAAGAAAAAAAGTCGCATACGATTTTCTTTATTGTCGCTTAAGGCTGCAAAAACCTCATAAATCACTCTGAAAGACAGCCAGCACTCATACTAGTACTCGTTATTGATTGGCATCTGCATGGCAGAGTAATATAGGGAAAAAATATTTTGTGCCCTGTGACAGCGAGTATTAGTAGCCACTTCCAAATCATAAAACACTTTTCCGCACAGCGAAAGCGTACTCTGGCAAAAGGGACTTAAAAAGCGTTTTGGACGTCATAGAAAAGGAGAGAGAATTTTCTTTTAAACCGTTCTACTCTTTTCTTTTGCTGTGAGGTTAGAATATAATCATTTAAAAGTTATAATTGCAGTTGGCGCATCTGTATTAGATTGGATGATGATGAATCCGCCTCGATGGTTTAGTTGCCAAGGTACTCAGCTGCAGTTTTCATGCAGGCGAAAATGCTGTAGGCCCATTTGCTTAGATTTGGGTGCACGAGAACCCCAGGCGGCCGAAATTTCTGGAGCCCTCCCCTAAGGCGTCTCATAATCAAATGGTGGCTTTAGGACATTAAACTGCACACATCAATCAATTGGATGATGATGCACAAACTTACGTTGAATAATGGCTTTTATGTTTCTTGATAAAATTAACAATACTGAGAAATAATTGCAGCTGGTTGGGCATTTCATAATGGTTTTGTGCAAAATTAGGAAATTGTATCCAATTGACACAATTGGCGCGGCTGCTGGTCTCTTGAACATGCAAATAGAATACAAAAATAGCATGTAATATTGTGCTACAGACATTAAACATGTGCTGTAAATAGACATGAATGCCTGAATTGAATAGTCAATTTCGTGAGGAAACGACCACACAAAGAAAACACATGGGCAGAACGGGTGCTCACTAGCAGCTGTTTGTAGCATATATTTATAATATAGCATATATTCATACACACAACCTTAAAAAGGTGGCGAGTCGGCATGAAGTAGTGATGGAGTTCGTGCCCCTAACGAACTAGCAAAGTTGCGCCGGTGCATCGCTGAAAATCATGCCGAGCAGCTGAAAGGCTGTAAAAAGAAGCATGCGTGGCCATTCACGAAGTATGCCACTGAAGTGGTTTACGAGATACCCCTATCGTGCAGAAAGACACATGTTAGCCAGACGACGAGGCACTGCGTCAATGATCGAGCGAGGGAACACGCCCTTAAGGCAAAGAATAACGACGGTGCCCGTTCAAGAGCGCATGTGACTTCATGTGGATTCACACCTAGAGCCATTTCGATGGGCTTTCACAAAAGAAAAGGGGTATCAATCGCATTAGCAAAACTTCACTCATCATGTATGAGCTGGAAGCACGGTATCTAGCGATCATGTGTCCTATAGCGTGATTAGGTAAGGGACGGCCAGAGCAGGTTGCACACGCGTTGACGAAAAATGGGTTTATGTCAGCCTGTTTCCTCAAGAAATCAACAATTGCAAATGAGTGCCCATTCCGTTTATGTGTTTTCTTCGTTTGTGTGGTCGTCATTATGGCGCAAAATTGACTAATATTTATTGCAAACTTGCACCAACTATCCCAACAGCGAGTTCTACTACATATTAATGCTGCTGCTGTACATGTAAACAACAATAGCACGTGCAGTTGCCTTAGAACTGTGAAAAAAAGCAGCACTATACAGTGCCTCAGAGGAGGCACTTTCAGTATATTTTTTGGTAAATAAAGGGCTTAATAAGCATAGGACCTTTTTCTGTGTTCATGACACGCTGTTAGGGTGATTTCATGCCAAGTGCCCAGCCATTTTGGGGACCATCTCAAATGCATCTGAAAAATATTGTGCTGATTAATTGTGTTGAAAGCCGTGAAACGGTAGGATATTTCGGAGAGAAAAAAATGTTTGGTCACGTGGTTGCCTTCGAAACTTTCCGGGATGTCGTTTGGGTGTGTGTGAAAAAATTTATTTTAAAAGTACGTTCTATACCAAACTTGGTCTACATGTTGAGTGAAGGTTCTTGTGTAAGGTGTTTGAAGCTCAGTAATATTATTGCAACTATACTGGCACATATGCTTCTAAGAGTTTATCCAAAATGTGTTATGTTTGCAATTTCTTTATAGCAATACTGCAGTTTGTATGAATATCTGTGTAGTGAATACCTACTCCACACAAGGTATATTTTGAGAAAAAAATATTTGAGACCTCTCAAATTGGTAAACTTTATAAGAAAAAATAATAAATAATACCAAATCGTAATTTTTGTCCATATTGAGATGCGATTTATTCCATGTGGTGGCTCAACTAAAAGTTACTTTCATACATAAATTGAAAGCAAATGAACACTTCTTTTCAAATACCGTCATTACATTTTTGTTTTAAGGAAGAAAATATTTTTTTACATTCCCATTCGTGCCTATCTTCCCATTTGGTCATACGACAGCTGCCACCTTGAAATTTCCTATTTTCCTTAATGGGAAAGTTCAAAACTTATTTTCTTCCTTAAAACAAAAAAATGTAATGATAACAATTGGCACATGAAAATACCTTTTTTTCCTTTCGATTTAGGTTTGAAAGTCATATTCATTTGGACCACTCCACAGTGCAAATCGCGTCTAGATATAAACGAAAATGACGATTCTGCAAAATTCGTAATTTTTTCTCGTAATGTTTAGCAGCTTAAGAAGACTCATAATACTATTTCCTCAAAATATACTTTTTGTGTAGTTAGTATTCATTAGTCAGACATTCATAGAAAGTGTAGTATTACAATAGAAAAAATACAAAAATAACACATGTTGGCTAAGTTCTTGAAGGCATAGTAGACAAAGAAAGTGCTTAACAGCACAAATGACAAGAAAGAAAAGAAGAGACGAGAACAGAGACCTGAACAAACAAGCAAAGTTTATTGCAAACCAACTGCAATATACAGAAAACAGAATCTGCGCATAACCACGCACCATAAGCAGAATTGCACATACATGCACCATACTGCCTACCTTATCAACAACCGGTCATATAAGTGGACCCCAGATAACTAACTTCACAGCAGTTAAAAAAATTGAGGGTGCGCCAACACAGGAAGCACCAAGTTGTTGAATATAGAAAGCTTCACTAATCTCGTGCTCGCGCCGATTTTTATATCCCCCGTGATCAAACACTTGTCAAGAATTGGCTGTCAACAAGACTTATTACAATGGTCTACCAAGTGGCTGGGAAGGAAACCTTTTAGAGAGTTAGCCTGCTCCCTCAACCGATCATTGAGGCATCGCCCTGTTTGGCCGATGCCCACAAGTAAATAATATCTTGTAGAGAACCGCTAAAACACATTCAACATGGTGCATAGCGTGTTTTTTAGTGCATGCTTCTTTCTTAGGTCCTTCGCTGTTGACTCTGCGACATAGGCCAGCGAGCTTGTTGCGTGCGCAGAACGCAACTCTTACACCTATTTTTCCAGCGACCTGCTTTAGCCTATGGGAAACTTCGTGTACGTAGGGAATAACAGCCTTGCTAGAATGAGGCTTGTTGTGTTAGCTCTTGCTTTGTGTCTTATCAGGCAATCTTAGTGACGTTAGGAGAGTCTCGGCAATAGAAGTTAGCAGGGAATTAGAAAAGCCTGCTTGTCGAAGGCAGTGAACTTAGAACGAGAAGCTGCACTCTATCTGGCGGCGACAAGAGTCAGTTAAAATTGCCTTTAGGCAGGAAAAAGCCATGCTTCGCTTGACTAGCTTAGAATTGGTGAACGTAAAAAGAAGGCTGTTCCTTGAGCAAAGTTCGTACCGCTAAGATACATGGTCAACCAAAAAAGCATTTCCAAGTCTAGGCATCGTAACTTGTCGTCATGAATTAAACTCCGACTTTAATTCCAGTTGCATCATTTCACGCCAAAAAATGTCAAATGTCTCACCGGTGCACATATGTGCAATGGCTCAAGTTTAGCACCGGTTCTTTGTGACTTTTTACTCGCGCGGTATGACAAAAGTCTCATGGCTAACTTTGATCACACGAGTACAGTTAAAGTGTTCGACTGCGTTGACGACTTTTTAGTGTTTTACCGCATCGATCAATCTGACTCTCAGCGAACCACCGATGAGATATTTGATGTTTTCGGGTGTAAAATGAAGAAACTAGAATTAATGTGGGAGTTTATTTCTGACGACAAGCTACGATGTCTAGAATTAAAAATGCTTTTTTTTGTTCATCATGTATGCTGGCGGTACGAGTCATGCTCAAAAAAGAACCTCCTTTTTACGTCCACCCATTCGAAGCAGGTCAAGTGAAGCATCGCTTTTTCCTGCCTAAAGGCAATTTTAACTGGCTCTTGTCATTGCCACATAGAGTGCAGTTTCTCGCTCCAAATTCACTGCCTTTACCAAGGAGGCTTTTCTAATCCCGAGCTAACTTTCATTGCCGAGACTCTCCTAACGTCACTAAGAGTGTCTGATAAGAGACAAAGCAACAGCTAACTGAACAAGCCTCATTCTAGCAAGGCTGTTATTCCCTACATACACGAAGTTTCCCAAAGGCTAAAGAAGGTCACTGGCAAAATAGATGTAAAAGTTGTGTTCTGCGCATGCGATAAACTCGCTGGGCTATGTCACAGGGTCAACAGCGAAGGACCTAAGAAAGAAGAATGCACTAAAAAACACGCTACGTGCCATCTTGAATGTGTTTTAACGATTCTCTACAAGATATTTTTTTACTTTTGGGCATGGTTACATTGGCCAAACAGGGCGATGCATGAATGATCGGTTGAGGGAGTACGCTAACTCTCTAAAAGGTTTCCTTCCCAGCCACTTGGCAGACCATTGTAATAAGTCTTGTTGTCAGCCAATTCTTGACAAGTGTTTGATCACGGGGGATATAAAAGTCGGCGCGAGCACGAGATTAGTGAAGCTTTCTATATTCAACAACTTGGTGCTTCCTGTGTTAGCGTACCCTCAATTTTTTTTAACTGCTGTGAAGTTAGTTATCTTGGGTCGATTTACATGACCGGTTGTTGATAAGGTAGGCCGTATGGTGCATGTATGTGCGATTCTGCTTATGGTGCGTGGTTATGCGCAGATTCTGTTTTCTATATATTGCAGTTGGTTTGCAATGAACTTTGATTGTTTGTTCAGGGCTCTGTTCTCATTTCTTCTTTCCCTTGTCCCTTGCGCTGTTAAGCACTTTCTTTGTCTACCATACAGCACCAACCAGTCGTATCAAGCACATTGTTAGTCCTGGAGGCGTATGTGCCAGTGAAATTGCACTAATATTACTGCGCTTCAAACACTTTACACACGAACTTGTACTTAACATGTAGACAAATTTTGGTATCGAAGCAATGAGCAGTACTTTTAAACTACCTTCCCCCAAACCACACAGAAACAACATTCCAGTAAGTTAAGAAGGCAACTACGTGACCGAAAATTTTTTTCTTTCTAAGTTATTTTACTGTTTCACTGTTTTCAATGCAGTAAATCATCACAATTTTTTTAATACATTTGAGATGGTCGCTAAAATAGCTGGGATGTTTGGCATGAATTGACCCATTAGTGGATCAACCTTTTAAGCTGGAGACATCTAGGCCATCTGCAGTTTATCATACAACTCTAACATTATGCATTGTACAGTTTTCTACACGTACTGCTGTTGATCTGATGGCAAACTGATACTTATATTGGAAATATAAATAGGTATATAGGACACATTGCTTGAGATGAAGCCTTTCCCATCAGAGGAATGTTCATAAAATGTACAAGATATTTGGTGCACCCTATGAGTAGCGTCCACCACTGCTGCGACCCTTTGAGTGAGGTCGTGAGCCCAGGACAGCTGCTTTCAGGTTGTGATGAGTGCACTGCATTGTCAGCACCCAGTCCATCGTAGAAGACATAGTGAGCTTTCCTTTCAACATTCTGCATGTAAGAGATGCACAACATTCAACTAAGCATTTAAAAAATACTGGGAACAATCAGAACCTCATTATAATGTGTCATATAATAAAAAGCTCCTGCTTCCCCACTTTCAGCTTTACCACTATTCACTTTTACGTTTACAAGCATCTGTGCATATTAGTGTACGAATGCAAGTGCTTCTCTCTTGAATCATGCACCTACCAAGAAGCTTGAAATATACTGGGAAGCTCAAATTTCAGTGTTTATACCAAGTTTTCTTGCTAAGCTAGAATACCCTAACCAATAGGCCACTACAATGGGTGATACAAAAAATTATATAAACCCATTCAGACAGAAAAGTAGCAACATTTATCATTTACTTTGAAGGATCGTTGTATAGACATGTACACGTCACAGATGTACAATCTACTGGGTGAAAATAGTGTAAAACATCGAGCATTCCCCAATATGAAAGGATCAACAGCACTTACAATATGACAACTGCTGCTGGAAACACAGCACTGTGTATTTGTGGAAGCTCACCTCTAAATTTCTTCTCCAGTTACATAAATTTGGTGTACTCGATAATTTTATGTCTTTAACAGGTTGCTTATTGGTAAACAAAATGATTACTTTAGGCCACGAGTAAAACTGACTACTCTCAAAAATAAATAAGACGTGCTAATCCTATTCTTCGAGTGCATGCATAAGCAGCTCATTCGCAGTTGAATTTTTTTAATTCATAAAAACAGCCATGCAACAGATAATGTACCATAAGTAAGTTAAATATATGCTCAATAAGCTCTGAACTGTTGGACCATAAATATGTGTAATTTAAAAAATGCACGACATATTGGAGAAGTAGCTAAAAGAAATATATGCATGGAGGGCTTATTAGTTGGATCAGTGTGTTTACATTCGTAAGGATGAAACCTGCACAGACAAAATGCATGAAACAGACAAGAGCTGTTAGGTCTGCCTGCTTTCATTTACAGCCACCTGTGTCGCCATCCTCATTTGTTTTTTGCGAGCGTGTTCTGTAGTGGCTAACTATGCCTACACCATTATCATCTGTGCTGTATCAGTCTAACTGAAAGTTTTGTGTGCGTGTTTGTTGGTACACTTTGGCTAAGCTTTCATATGTAACCACAGTGCAAAACCCTACACCAAAATATACAGAAATATTCTATTCTACAATATTCTATGTGCCGCAGTACAAAGGTTCAAAAATGCAAAAAGATGTGTGCAATTGAGTGTGGCTGTTCAATCCCTTATTAAAGCAGATCAATATTTCTATATCCTAATTATTTACAATATACTAGTATAAATATAAACAAACCTAGCAAGGCATAAAAAGCGCGAATCACTGATTAAACAAGGTACATATAAATTCTTTGGTTAGCTGCACGATTTTTAACAAAACACGTCACCCCGCTGCAAAGCGCAGGCATCAAAGTGGTACTGATACAAAGTTTAAGTATTTTTCAATTGTTGCTTTCAATAGCGTATTTACTCGCATTAAAAACGCACCCCTATCTTCAGTCATTGAAATCTGGATTTTTTTTTTCTCCCGCGTGATAAACGCGCCCCATTTGTCCACTGCAGTCCCGCTAACTGACAACTGGCGCCTCTTTTACCGTTGATCTGCTTCGTTATTATTATTATGCCATTTCTTTCGCCCACCTCGGCTCGCTCAGCCCCCCCCCCCCCCCCCTTGTTTTCTCACCCGCTGCCGAATGCCGTAAGGTTATCTGCGCGGGGCACATCCCCCCGTTTTCTTTAACCATGCCCCAAAGCGAGGTTCACGAACACTGCGACTGTTGAGACATCGCAGCTGATAAGCACACAGCGAGCGAAGGTCACGAAGCTACCGGCGCCATGAGACGGCCGCTTCCTGCAATTACGAGTATCGCGGCAGATCGGGAGTTGGCAGGCAGGCACGCACTTCTGCACTTCGTTGTTCGCATGCACGAAAGCTTACCTTTTCAGCAATAGCATGAAATCCAAAAGCGTTCTCCATGTAGCTCCCAGCGTACAGTCCGTTGATTGCTTGATCGAAAACACTCTGCTTGTGGCGTGCACAAGCTTCAACGAAAGCCGTTGACAGAGGACACACACTCCGCCGCACCGAAGTAGTTCTGTACTTGCCGACACGCCACAGATTGCAGTGACACGTACTGTATCTACTGTAAGCGTGAGTTAAACTGTGCAAGCCGTATAAGTACGCGTCCCTGACAAAGCAAGTGAATAGTAAAATAATAAACCACCGTCAGCCTGCACCAAACACGCACACGACATGTTACCACCCGATTCAAAGTCTGACTGTTGACGATGGCGATGCGCAGTTGCCCCGAGACCTCAAAACCGAAACCGAAACACATAGCAGTACCGTTTTATGATATAATTTCCAAGCTATGTCAAGCCTCCAAGATATAGTGTAATATTTCATGCTTGACAACATATTTATTTGCTAGCAGCGCTTCAAAGTCTTTTTTTTTGCCACTAACGTGTGCAGGTGGCAAATGCGTAGCCTTCGTAATGTACATTTTTTTTCCGGGTGAGGCGTTATTGCGGCGTTGTTTCGACATTTCGGAGTCAAAATTTGTTGCTTGCGGAACATAGATATAAATAAAAAGTTAGGGAAGGTTGGCAAGGAGGTTGTTCCATATTTGACACATCTCCCACCCTTTTTTATGTTCGTTTGAGGAGATATTTTTAATTCAAAATGGGGCAAATCTAGAACCGAAACAAGCTCAACTAACGCTGCCTTGACATATACATACTTTCAACGTTTTTCGAGAACAGTAATATTTATAAGTAATGTTTTGATATTACTGTTTTAGAGGAAACGTGAACGTATGTATGAGCCAATTGAGTGTCATTTGAGCTACTTTCGGGTCAGGATTTGGCCCATTTCGCAAAATGAGAAAGAAAGCTTGCGATTCGGATCCGCACGTATGCAACTACAGGCAAAAATGTACATACAAAATGCGTCAAGCCCCCTTTTTTCCTCTTTCTGTTCCCTTGCACGCATAAATCCTAGCAACACCCCTGCTGTGCTATTAGCTTCTTTTAAATAACACTCTGCCACTCAGCAAGAACCGGGGGCTATGCTTTTTTTACCGACAAAGTATGAAGGACGCCTGCTTTTATTTCAAGTCTTAAATTTTGTGTGACCATACTAATGTGCGATTATCAGTGCATTATAACGCGACAGTAACAACTGTCAATCACAATGCTGCAATTAGTCAACCATGGTGAGCGTCTTTTTTGTAAGTAATATTACTTTCTTTCCAAGCATGGCTCTTCTATGCCGAACTCGCCAACAAATTAGTTTGGTCAAAAATGTATTTATTTTGCTCCCTTTTCCCTTTCTGTTCCTTTCACACTCTCGTTGTTCTCATCCTCGCATGCGTCAGACTTACTGCATCCCACACCGGACAAATCGGCGCACGTGTGCTGGGAGCGAAGCAGAAAATGAAGAAAAAAACGAAGAGAGTGCCAGCCACTGCACATGATGATCATAGTAGTCAGCTCACTCTGCGTGTGCTCTAGTCGTCGGCTTAAACAGCACCGCGATTAAAAATAATCAATACTTCATGAACATTTTTTTCTTATTGCAATGCATTTCTCACAGGATTACTTTTTCGTTTTTATCTCATACTGTTCCATACAGTGCTGTGTTGATTCACTATTACGCGTCGATCACGGAATTTGTTAGCTAAACTTTCTTTCAGTCACAGGAAAGTTATTTTATTTATTTATTTAGATATTTAGTTATTTGTTTATGTATTTATTTATTTATTTATTACTAAGATTTGTCATTGGATCTAAGCAGGGTGGTTATACATAGAAACACTAGTGCGTGAAACACGTAAAATTGACTTAATTACTGCAGGTATTTCCCGGAGATTGGTGAATAGTTCTTCAAACACTGATAGAGGATACATAAAACATACAAACATATGAACATACATATACACACATAAATTTGTAATATTGGCAAGCGTTTATGAAACGTCGTTAGAGAATTTGGTTAAAACCCACAGGGAATTCTCCAGCGCGTTATTATTCTAGGAAAAGAATATCATTTAAAACTGTCACTTTATGCCTTCAATGGGATTATTGTCCCAGCATGCCATAAGATTAGATCAGTAAGTGAACCAGACATCACGTTGAAAAACAAAAAATTGCAATATTTTCATTATATTTGTTGAAGCAGAAAACATTGATATTCATTTAATTTATATACAAGAAAAGGAGCACCCATGTATGCCAGAGACAACAGTTTTCGGTTGTGCCTCGATAACTAAGTGGAATAACGAAGGAATACATAAAACTTTTAGCTCTAATTTTGTCAATAGGCGCGAAAGTTCATTAACTTTTGACAGTGTGCTTTCCTGTTGGTGCCTTATAAGCGCGGGAGATGCAGAGTGCTCATTACTTTGGCTTTCAGCATGCGCTGAAGAGCCCAATCATTTATCTCGTAGAATAGCCATCCAAGTAACACACGCTAACGCACTTTCTCACATCCTGAAACAGTGTTAGTGCACGTTCCGCGCACCATTGGTTTGCGTTCTCACTCCGCACGATACGAGTGACCTCAAAGCGAAGACGCAAGTAAATCGAAATTCGTTTCCGGCGAACCCACATCGCGCGAATAAAAACTTGTCTCGACTGCTCCAGCGCACGATCTTTAAAACTCGTTAATCACGAACAATTGAATTAGTAAAATCTCGCCCGCCCCGAGGAAGTGAACACGAGCAAATGTAGAAACAGTTACTGGTGTATATATGCATACACACAGTGCGCGAAGAGATGCGCGCGAGGACAGGGCGGCGATGAGCGCTCGGCTGCGATGGCGCCACTCGTGGGGTGGGCGAGGGCTTGCTTAAGCAGCGCGTAAGGCCATTACGGCAACGAAGAACACCGAGCTGTCTGCAGAGCCACGGATCAGAATAAGAGTGGATCGGTGCTTATGAAAAACTGGCACGGCGCGGCCAAGGATGGAAGTGGGGCGAGCAGAAAAATGGGATTTGGCCGTGATAAATGGCCCTGGCGGGGAAGAGCGCCGGGTCTCGTCAGATCGGGCTGAGGACGCGTGCAGCTCATTTGGAAGAAACCCGCGCAACGCTGGGAGCCCTTGGAGATTTACTCGCTGCCTTCCTCCGGGCCCGTACAGCCACGGCTCCCGAATAATCGATCGAATTATTCGTCTTCATCGCGTCCCATTTGCATAGAGAGCGTCGTGGCGCGTTATGGCTGCTCGTGCACGTAGAGATACCCGCTTCTTCGTGTTGCAGGGCGCGTGTCGGAGGGCGTATATGTGGAGCAAGTGCACGAGGAGGCGAGCCGGGGAGTGCGCGCGCCGACGACCGCCCTTGACGATGCTGCTGTCGGGTCATGTCACGGAGCCACCCCTTCGATCGAGAGCCCGCCAAGCTGTTTGCCGGGGGCCGCTTCACCTGAGACCTCATGCATCGCATCCTCCGTCTCGCGACGGGACGGCTGTTGGGTGCGATATTACAACTTAGCCCAGCTATTTGCGCAACGATCTTCGTTGGCAACGACCGGCTTGGAGTCGATGCGTTGCCGCATATATATATGAAATAGAAGTAGAAAAGCTCCGGTGTAAACTAACTCGATACCCAACGTAAGTGTAGCTCGAAAAAACACAGACAAGAAAGAGTAAAACACAAGTGCTTCACGCTTTCTTGTCCATGTTTTATTTTGCGCTACATTTACATTGTCATGGACCAGTACCAACTCGCTCGCCTCTCAGTTTTGAATACCCAAGAAACACAAAGGGGGACTGTTGCAAATCAATGATTTAGAGGAAAAAACCTTGCGCTGGTTATGCAGGGTTGGGATGGCTTGTGCTGCTCAATGTGTATTGTCTGCATGGATATATCGTGGATAATGCGAAGTCTCTGTTTGGAGTAATCATCGTCGCTTAGTTTGGTAAAGGAAGAACGACCTGGTCACCTGGTGGAGTTCACTGTTGCGCACGCCCTAAGGAAGCTTTTTATATACAATGGCCAAGGAGCATCGTAACGGCGTAGGTTTCAATGCGAATTCGTCAGGTCCACAGGGTGTAGTCGTGAATGCATCATCTTTGCCATCAAGACGCCCTCGTGACCCACCGTGGTAGTGCAGTGTCCATGACACATTGCTTCTCAGATCGAGGTCTCGGGTACAATTCCGCGGCTGCCGCCTTCCAATGGGGGAAGAATGTTAAAAGGCACTCAGAAACGCTCGTTAATGCAAAAACTTATGAATACTAAAATGATTCCAGGTAATCGAATCTGATTCGGAGAACCTACTACAACATGCCTCATAAATTAGGTTATGATTATATCTCGTCAGAACTTAATGCCACACCTTGCTAAATTCTTTGGCGTTAGTCTTTCATGCCTTAAGTTTTTTTTCGCGCAATACTTGTCACACAGTCTTTCGGTTATTCTCTTAATACCACCGCACCCTCTTACAGTAGCTTTTAGCGCGAAATATAGACGACTCGCCAACTCCCCTCAACCTCGTTTTAAAGTAGAATTTTGTGTCACAGATAATAATGACACTATTGAAAATATGTCCACCGTATGAATGGTGTACACCATCCACCATCCATCATTATGGTGGCGCATGAGTTTTGCTGGATGCTGGCGTATGGTGTATGCTGCAGAATAACAATGCGCTAACAGTGCGTTAGGGCCATCATGCCTGGCTTCCACGCATAAATGTTATATAGAAGGCCATGTAAAAATTATTACTACAAAAAAGAAAGCCATGAGAGAATCGATGATACAGTGGGAATCGATTATATGCGAAGCACGAAGGAGGAAGGTTGATATGTTATGCCGTACATGACTTTCATGGCATGATTATCATATTTGCACCAAGTATTTGTGCTTGTCGTCCATTCACGTCACGTAATACCAATTTATTTTATGTGAAGCTAGCGAAACGGCCACGAGTGCACAGTTAGCGTAGCAGGTAGTCATGTTTTACATTGCACGCATACCATGATTATCATGTTCCGACGTGTCATTTACGTTTCTCGTTCATTCACGTCACGTAAATCAAATTTGGTATATGTGAAGCTAGCGAAAGGGTCGTGAGCGCATTATGAGTACGGCATATAGTCATGTTGTTGCATGACGCGCATCTCAAGATTATCATGTTTGCACCGATCATATACATTCGTCATCCATTCACGTCCCGTTATACCAAACTTGGTATATGTGAAGATAGTGAAATGACCGCGAGCGCACCATGGCACCATGAGATTGGAGTGTTGGCATGACTTACATGACATGCATGTCATGATTTCCACGTTTAGGTCTGTCACTTATGTTCACCATGCAGTCATGCCATAACATACCAGTTTTGCAATATGTCGTGCGAATAAAACCGCACGAAAAGCAGCAAGACCATGACATGTAAATCATATGAAATGCATGTCATGGTTTTCAAGCTATTACTAGTAACTTATGCTCGTCATACAATCATGTTATGGCATATCAATTTGGTATAGATCCCATTATCGTAACCGCCAGGAGAGCTGAATGTCGTAGGCGGCAGGATAGATAGATAGATACGCTCAATGTCGCTAAAATTCGCCAAGAAATGTTTGGCATTTAAAAAAAAAGCATGCATGGCTGATCCCCCAGCCATATAGAAATTTGTATAAACGTACACGAAAGTAAAACGTGTATTTGCAAAAGTAGTTGGTTGTTTATACTGTATTTATATGTGAGAGCTTGTACAATGCATATTGGTGTTCAGCAGATACAGCATCGCTTCATGCAGACCCACCCACATTGACGCTTAGCGGCGCATCTCCGTCCCGACGACCAACACCCATAATCATAACCGAGGTGATAGCTGAACTTCTGAGCTTATACCTGGACACCACATATGGTGAATTCCGCACGAAGATGGCCGCAGCAAGCACATAATAAACAATAAAACTCGGTATATGCACTCCTTCAAAGCTTCGTGAGAGAAGCGCAACACGCGTCGTGTGTTCTCTCTAGCAGTGGCGTAGCCACGGGGTGACACACCGAGCCCGTGATTCCCCCCCCCTCCCCGGAGCGAGAAATGACCATTTCTAGGAGGTGCACCCCCAACCCCGAAAATATTTCTGCCTACACCTCTGCCCTCAAGCCCAGTCGTGGTTTCTCACAAGGTAAGCGCAGAATGCGGTGACGCTGTGACGCGGTGCGTTTTTTTTTTTTTAGGGGCGAAGCTTTCTAAAGCGGCACCCATTTGTCCCTAGTCGTAGTACGTAAAATGTCTTACGCTTTGACCTTCAAGCTGGTGCCGGTGGGAGATTTTTCGTATGCATTGTTGAACAATGAAAAATTCGCACCGTGCGCGTTACCTAAAAACACAATTCTCCTGTCTCTCATTCCCCATTAGCAGCCATTGGCATGTACATTGAGCACTATCTGACAAGAAAGGGTTGCTATAGGTTATACTCGCTGGGCATAACCTCGTTCGTTTTAGAAAGGTTTAGGAAGCGTTGAGCCGCAGTGCCATGAATACAGTGAACTCGTATATATACCATGAACTCGAGGTGGCTAAAGGTAGGAAGTAGGTACGAAGCGCAAGCAGTAAGAAAGTAAAAGCCGAATTCTCCTATCTCCCATTCCCCATTAGCAGCCATTGGCATGTACATTGAGCACTATCTGACAAGAAAGGGTTGCTATAGGTTATACTCGCTGGGCGTTACCTCCTTGGTTTTAGAAAGGTTTAGCGAACGTTGGGCCGCAGTGCCATGAATACAGTGAGCTAGTATATACCCCGAACACGAGGTGGTTAAAGGTGGGAAGTAGACCCGAAGCGCAAGCCGTAAGAAAGTGTGCGTGTGCCACCTCTCGTTCAGTCCTTGAAATGTCCGCTGGATGGGGGTGCTTCTATATGCGGAATATAAGATGAAAAGATGCGAGATGGTGGTACTTGGAGTGTTGACTAGATGGACGAACGGACACACAGACAGATCCATGGACGGACGCACGGATGGCTATGCGGACGGATGGACGCATGGATGAACGCAAGGGCGGATGCACGGACGAACGCAGGGATGGACGCAAGGATGAACGTGTGGACGCATGAACAGACGCACGCACGGACGGGCGAATGGACGCACGGACGGTCACACAGACGGGCACATATATCATGAAAAGATGCGAGATCGTGGTACTTGGAGTGTTGACTAGATGGAGGAACGGACACACAGACAGATGCAAGGACGGACGCACGGATGGATACACGGACGGATGGACGCATGAATGGACGCAGAGGCAGATGCATGGACGAACGCAGGGACGGACGCACGGATGAACGTGTGGACGCATGAACAGACGCACGGACGGTCAAACAGACGGGCGCATATATGATGAAAAGATGCGAGATGGTGGTACTTGGAGTGATGACTATAGATGGACTAACGGACACACAGACAGATGCAAGGACGGACGCACGGATGGCTGCACGGACGGAAGGACGCATGAACGGACGCAGGGGCGGATGCATGGACGAACTCCGGCAAGGATTCACTGATGGACGTGCGGACGCACGAACAGACGCACGCACGGACGAGCGGATGGACGCATGGACGGTCACACAGACAGACGCATGGACGGATGGAAGCAAGAACGAATGGACAGACTGATGCTTCGCCCCACTCTCCATCATTCACCCCGTGGATATGCTGCCATTTGTTTTGTATATAATGACAATAGTCAACATACTAATGCACCATTTAGCTGGGGCTTTGTATGTTGCATTACAGATGCGATCATTACTTCCCACTTAAACTTTCATACTCATTCAAGAAAAAAAATGCTGCCCGTAACGAATTGCCTGTTGATTAAGTTTGTGCCGATTCACAACATAACTCAAAAATAATGTTACGAAGGGGACCGAGGAGCAAGTATACCGCTTGTCACTGTTACTGCCAAGTTTAATGTCCGTTTCTCGCTCCCCCCAAGGAACGGCATGTACGTAGACTTTATGTCGACTGTCTGTATAAGCTCATTCGATAAATACGCGCGATGAAGTGGTTGGTTATGGTGATGTTTTATCGCGCAACGTACAGCGCCGCCTTGTCAGCGCGTTGATCTGTAACTATCGTAAAGCGACAACTATATGCACAACAGCTTGACCAAAAACAAATGAAGCGCGCGGGTAAGCTATACCGTCTTATTCATTCAGTAAGGCATACGAACTCACTAATTTGTGTTCTCGCATACGGGTGAGAGAAGTGCCATCAAGTGTGACCAACGGCTTTCAGTGACCAGATGCATTTATTTCCTGGAAGCGCGTTACATCGAAGCTCAGGGAAAATGCTTCAGTTAAGTTAATCGATGCCACAGCTGTGCTGTAAAGTCATTCGTACTTGTCGCAGGCTCGTATCTTGAAACCCATAAGCACCGATGACACATAGATGAACTCGATCGGAACGATAATTAGGCCTAATACTTGGTGCAAGTCATGGTGGTAGAGTATAGGATGGTGGAAGCCATACTTGGAGAGGGTCATCTCGACGCATGCCGCTGGTAAAAGCTTGTATATTTGAGCTTCGCACGCACTGTTATTGCAACCTTAAAGTGCGGCTAAGATGCAAGGATTGACAGATTTGTGTTTTATAGCATGGCAGTATCAAGTGGTGGCTGTTCTTTGGTCTACTCATTCGTGGCAATTGAGAAATTAGAGCTCATTTGCATTTCAACTAATGCGTGGTGATATAACACAGTTATTGTCGTTTTTCACATCGACACGCACCTCTGGACTTGTAAATTCACAATACAGCAACGCATCACGTGCATGTCAGATATAAGTATATGGGCACAAAATATAAAAATTCCTGGCTGCTGTGCTCCACAAAAATTGAGGTGCTTATTGACGCCACATGAAAAAAAAAATAAAACGCGCTAGAAACCTTACATTATAGGCGGAAGCCCAGCTTAACAATCTGCCAGAAATTAATAAAGTTTACTTCTCTCTCTAGAAAGCGTAGTGATCGACTTCGGCTTCATTGGACTGTGGGAAATATTTTCCTGCACATTCGAGAACGAAACATTATATAGAAATGACACTAATTTCACATACTGTCACTTGAAGTATGTGAAATCCACTGCCATCATGCCACCATCATCCACCATGCTTCAATCATGTCACTGTCATCAATCTTGTTCACCAAGCCATCCACATAAACATGTTTTGCGTCGCCGCCATCTGTCAGCATTTTCCACTGTTACCATGTCGGGCTCGCCACCACCACTATCCCCGCAATTTTTTCACTTTGACCATCATCAGCATCAGTGATTAGAACATAATTTCATTGTACAAGGCTTCACGCTTGATGACGGACGCATCATCGACGGGCACATCAAACCGTCCCATCAAACAGTGTGAACCCTGTACAATGAACGAACGGAGCCGTGAATTAATGAAGGAACGCTTGGAAGCGATTGAGTATAGCGGTGAGCGACCACACAGCTATTTCATATTTGCATTGTATGGCGCCCTTTTTTATTTTTAGAGCGAAAGCTGCTATGAGATCACAACAACGGTCCCGTGTGCTGCGGTTGTCCGTTGCCGCCGCTGCTGGAGTCCATAACCACTATCGAGCGCAATAAAAAGAAAACCAACTGACAAAAAAACAAAAAAAAAAAACGCCAGGCCTGCGCAGAAGCCACATCACAGGCCCAGTGAAAGCTATAGCAAGCGGCCTTTCAAAGCTTTTTTCTAAACACTCATTGGCTAACTGCTGCAAGCACACTTGCTGGGTATCTACTATGGCATTGATAATAACAATTTTTGTGCAGTAGGCTGGCATTCGCTATGCTTTCTTTCGTATTTCCTTGGAGCAGCGTTGTATCCGCTAAATACTTGCAAGAAACTTTGTGCCAATTGTTCATGCACTGGCTGACGACGATGAGGAATTATGCCTGAAGTGAGTATGCGCCACAGTTTATAGGTGATCAAGAACCAGCTTTCACAATGGGTTGGAGCATTACGACCCACTCATTACGCTATTCGCATTGCGTGACGCGCGGTTGTTCTTTTGCTGTTCCGAAACGCTTTGTTACTCATACTGACGAGATTTCTTTACCGTCATCAAGCCTGCCTAAGGCAAGTTTGCAACAAGTCCCAGACACTGGCGTGGCTCAGTGGTCCCGCGTTAGAGCCCCACTGTGTCCTTGGTACTACGATTTTTTTTTCTTCTGACTTCGTGCGATATTGGTTACGACACCGGCGGCGGGCAACTACGGCGCCGCGCGTGACCTGAATTGTGATCTCATAACAGCTTTCGCGGTAAAACACTTAGGACAGAGCGCCATTCGAACCCGGAGCACCCTGCGTGCCAGCCCATCATTCTACCACAGAGCCACGCGGGTTTTTCTCCGTTATAACTTTCCCCATCATACAGTAATAATGCAGTGCGTAAACAGTGGTAAGAAGCAAATATGGTTTAGATCTATGTCATTATAATTCTTTTATATGGTTAATTAATGACATATAACAAACATTCATGCCAAGAAATGTATAGGAGATGTTATTATAGAAGTAATTGCAATTTAAATGTGAAGAAAGAAAAGTGGACAAAAAAATAACTTGCAGTGCACAGGGATCGAACCTGCGACCTCAGAATAACGCGTTCGATGCTCCACCAACTGATCTATGTACCACAGCGGCTATCCCTCTGTCCACTTCATGTGGTATACATGTGCATTAAACGAGAGAACGTCACTGAGCGCCACCAGTAGGTGGTGGCGCTCACTGACGCTCAATGGTGAAAGCAATGGGGAAAGAGGGCAACCCTGACACATGGAGCGTTGCAAGTTAATGCACACCCCTACCAACTTATTGACAATTAGTCGCATTTTACAGCCCTTATATGTCATAGCCACCCCCCTCTTTAATAATACCGCCTACGTTTTCAAAATCCAAGACAGTCAACAGAACATCATGTGACACAAAGTCAAAAACTTTTTCTAAATCTAACTGAAGCATTGCGACGCATCTATAAGTCGCACCACAACACTGCAGAATAGATTCGTCCTTGTATACATTTGTCACAATTGTGCATCATTTGATTCCGCACGCCTGGTGTGGACCTACTATTTTCTTCATTACACCCTGTAAACATTTAGATAATATTCTAATGAAGAACTTGTAATATACATTTGTGAAAGAATATGGAGCACATGATTTTATAAGGTGGAACTGAGCTTTATCTTTTGTTTTGGGTATTATACAACAGTCTGCACCGTCAGAAGGCTGGGAGGTAAAATCTTATACCTGTTTGCTTCATTAAATTTACAGGTCAAAGTAGGGGGAAAATTGGACCCAAACGTATTATAAATGGCCGCACTCAACCCATATGGTTCAGGTGACTTTTCTTGGTTAATGAAAAATCCGTAAATGGGGGTTGTTTCGACAAGCGTTTCGACAAGCGGACTTGTCTTCCTCAAGGCTGTACAACGCGACTACCGAACGACTTTTTTAAGCCGTTCAATAGCTCTTTCAGCTTCCAATTTTTAAATGGGCAATTCCAACTCTGCAAAAAGACTTTCGGGCACTTTTGGCATTGAAGGCGCTTTTGAGCTTCAGAGTTGTAGATCTCGTTGTTGATCCTTTATTCGTAACGCCATTCACACGCCATCGCTCACGAGTGATGTCTGTGACACGGCCATATGGCAGAAATGCCATCCTCACGTCATCGTCGGCTGTGTTGTACAGGAGAGGAGCCAGTAGACCTTGATGCGGAGACCTTTACTTGTCGAGAAAATGACGACAATACGTCGACCTTTAACGTCGCTGCTTGCAAGAAGTCTCTTCGTACCTTCATCGCTAGCTTCTGAAGGTTACTGCCCACACGTGGTTTGTCTAATCACTCAAGGCGATCACTTCAGGGAGCAGACGCAGGTGGTCTCACGTGTCTCTGAAGTCTTCCACTTGATAAGGCCTTGCGCGCACATCACCATGCATGAAAACAGTGTTTTAAACAGAGCGTTCACTGGGTAGATTAGGCAGAATCAAACGTTGCATACTTGTCACTTTCCGTAAAAGCGTTCCTGTTATTGTGGCACGACTCGACCGTGCACTATATACAACCGCTCCGTCGGAGCACGACATGCTGCGTCTGAATCATTGGTGTCCAGAAACAAAGTGACAGAACCATGCCGCGGTGCTTGAAACTCTGTCGCAAACTGGCCTTATAGGCAGACTTGATGTCGGGAAAGGAATCTCGTTGATGTGAGTATTTGAAAGCGCTCTATAACAGCAAAGGAACAACCAGCCATCACACAATGTGAATTGCGTAATGAGTGGGTCCTCGAATGCTCCAACCACCTAATACAAAAGCTTCAGGCATAATTTTTCATTGTCGTCAGTCACAGCATCAAGAATTCCACAAAATTCTTTGCAAGAGTGTACCAGGTGCCACGTTTCTTCGAAGAATGACAAAGGATTGGATAGTAAATGCCTCGCTACTGCACATGATGAATAATGGAGCACACACACACAGAGAGAGAGAGAGAGAGAGAGAGAGAGAGAGAGAGAGAGAGAGAGAGAGAGAGAGAGAGAGATGTAAACGTTTATTGTAAGAAAAGGAAGTTTGGGGGCCCATATCATGACCCCGCTACATGGTTGTCGTCCCGAGTCCAGCACACCATTGTAGGTACAGTGCAAGTTTACTTGTAGCAGATACCCCAAAAAAGTTCAAAAAATGCTCTGAAAGTCCGGTCTTCTGAAGCGCATGACCGGGGATTCTAACCTGCAGTGCAACCACTCGTCACAGCGCGCAGCGTTGGACGGCTCGGCCGCAGACCGTATATACACTCTTCATAATACTGGTGGTATAAGCCATTTATATACACCATTTACCACTGGTGCATCACTAGCGATGGAACGAAGGGCGTTTTTTAAAAGCCATCTTCCCACTCGTTGCGATGCGCCACCCCTCCTACTTCTATCACCTGTATTTTGCCTACAACGCATGATTACCCGTGCAAGCGCGCTTATCACGTGATGGAGACGGTTTGTACGTATCGTGCTTTCACCGCAAAGTTTGCGTTGAAGTTACAGAGCCTACGAAGGTCACTTCGCTCGTTGCAGCAGGCGAGTTTGCGCAAAGAGCGCCCTGCTGCAACTCGAAGTAATAACTGTGACGTTTGTTAGTTCTCACTCATCCTCTGTGTGTGTTCTTTTCGTGCGTCCTTTCTTCTTGAGGAGCACGCTGCGAGCATCGAGCTGCTTTCCATTCTTGGCGTGACATTCCAATTTGTTGCTATCGCACTCATTCCTTGACCCTTGAGGCCCGCTGCCGACTGGTGCCATTTGCTGCCTGGCCACTACCGATGCCTCTTCCACAGCTTTCGCAATACTCGGCGGCAAAATTCCCCACCAATATCTGCGTCCCATTTGCCGCGTAACAAAGAGAGCGCCAGTTCTGTTGTCAGCACGCGTCCGTTGGACCCACTATGGACACGCGTCGTTGACTCGGAGGAAGAGCAGTGGGAAGGATTGGACGTCAGCTATCACACAGAAGCTCTTGCGGACGTAAAAGCGACATGAAGCTCCTACAGCCCAATATGCAGCTGCAGCCACGGGCTTTCATTTTTTTCGCCACCACTGCAATAAAAAAATGGAAACAGGACTACTAGTGATTTATCATATTATTGGTGATCACATCGATGCCAAGAAGCATTCATGAGGATGAAAAGACGCATGGGCGTACCTGTAGCCTAAAAACATAACACTCGACGCTACCCACCGTCACTTAACCGCATCACCACGTGTGTAAGCAGTGCGGCTCATCCCTGAATCGCGAAGGACTAACGCGACAACTTGACACCAAAAGTTGTCGATTCTGGAACCGACGAAATGATAGAGAAAAACTCAAGGTAAAACGACAGAACAAGATAATGAATAACTAAACATTAGAAAAAGTTGGGGGTGGGGTGAAGGGCACGATAAATTACGTGCCTGGGCGCGCACGGGACGGCGCCCCTCGAGGCATGCGCCGGGGGAGCATTCTTGGGAGTCTAGAGGAGGAAGCCGTGAGTGCGTTTCGCTGCAGCGAGCACCATTCGGGACGGAGGGAGCCATAACGAGGCCAATGGCGCAACGTAGAGGCGGGCCGACGGTGCGCAGCAGATAAAGAAAAGAGCCCGAATATAGCGCCCCTTTCCTCGCTCAACCTCTCTTTATATATATATAGACAACGGCAAGCATGTGCACTATATACGCTGACAAAATAGCTGTGGCGACCCGCCATTGGAACAGGAACCCTCCTCCACGGTCATTGAGCGAATGCCCCGTTGCGAATGATTGTCACCTATTCAGCGCTGAGCGACGACAAAGGCGAATTGCCGACAATGCTTCATAAATTACGAAGCAGTTTGGCTGCAATCGGAAGCCGGCGCTCAAGCGAGCCCAATGTGCATGCGTAAGCCGAGCGCCGTGTTGCGACCTTTGTAAAAATGGGACTTCATCCAAAAAAAAAGAAAGAAAGATAGAAAAAAAGAAAGAGAAAAAGAAAGGAAAGGAAAGAAGGAAAGAAAAGAAAAGAAAGAAAATGTTTGATGGAGAGGAACAGCAAGCGCAGTGAAGCACACGCACTCTTTAAGGGCAGCGGAGATCACGAACTTAGGAAAGAGCTCTGCACACAGGACTGCACACGGCGTCGCGATGTGGAAAAGATTGCACGGAACTTTCTCCCCGCTGCCCCCTTTTCATCTCGGTATGCATTCGCGCTCACAGTCTCACCATCTCTATATCAGGGACGAAAAAGGGACCAAACAACCCCTTGTATGTGCTGAAGGGCTTCCGGTCCGGTAAATGCGACCGTTCCTTCTTTGCTATTCTGAGCAGCTTGCCGTGTGTATGAGAAGCTCGACATGTGTTTCCTTTTTGTTCTGCCCTCTGCTCTTTTGCCCTTCGTCTCTTTTTTTCTTGTGTTTTATTGTATTATGCTGATTCTCCCTTATAAGCGGGAACTGTGGAGTGGCATACAGACAACCACTTCCTGCAATGGAATATGCATGGAGGGAATGGCGCATTTGGTTCTTCACCCGGCCATTGTGAGTCGAACAAAGCCACTGGTGTCGGTGCCAACGTGATAATATGCGGACCACCCCCAGGCCTGCTGTATAGTTAATTTCAAACACGTTTGCTCTCTGGATACACCTTTATTCTGCTCGCTCTTAACTGCCTCTCGTAGAAAAAGTCATGCGATGGGGTGTTTTCACAAAGACATGTTGGCAAGGTTTTGAAGCATGTTTTATTGCCTAAAGATGCCTCAGTTCTACGGGAATGGTCGCTTGCTTGGCTAGCTCTTTTATTGCGCTAAATAAGCCTTTTTAAGGGATAGTGACGCCATTTCTTTGATTGCTTTTGAATGTTACACTAGGGAAACGATGAACCTGGAGAAGTTGCTCTCTCCGGTGGAGTATACCTGCTTTGACGACACTTATACTAATCGAGAAGGGAAATGTTACAGAGAGGTTCCAGCCAACCCTGACTCGTCGAGGAGTGGTTGGCAAAAAAAAAACGTTATTTTTATTCTTATGATTTTACAAGTTCGCGTAATATCAGTGCAATTGCAAGGATAAACACAGACGGGCACGTCACTGCAAATATAAAAGACATATATTTAGGCACAAAATAGGGCACGTACGAGAAAAAATACACAGACAGTTAGTGCCTTTTATTAGGTTGCCCCCCTGTTTGATGCCCAAGAAACCTTCCCTGGCTATGCACCGTCTAGTCCAATATGATGGATGTTGCTCAGCAAGACTGGATAAACAACTGTTGCTCGCTGATTTTAGAACACGCAAAACTGGTTTTGCCTGGGTTTCCTCACAACAAATTTAGTTCGTCTCATAATCTGGGTTTGCTTTGCATTTTCTGAATTCGTTAATTGTGTTTTTGGCTTGGTGAGCTGCGAGTGCGAGTTTCGAAGAGTGAGCGAGCAACGCAACACAAGCCGTCCCTGTTGTTGTCGCATGATGTTTTGCCGGGCAAGAAAGAACACAGAGGCATGCCTGCTCACTATAACGTTCGAAAAAGTATCGTATGTAGTTATGACGCACGAATGCGAGAAGGTCGTCGGTCTGAAAATTCGAAGATCCCGCCCATTTGCTGCGGGCGAGGTTACCGAAGATGCAAGACAATAAGGCCCACCAAGATGCCTGCACTTTCGTATTGGAAAGCGTACCATCGGAGATCTCTCCTATGTTGCTTTTTTCAATGCTATTATTATTATCGGTTGCATTTTTTGGGCTTAAGTAGCAAAACTCACGTGCGTACAAGAGCACCGCTATCACATACAAGAAAGGTGAGTTTCAGGAAATGCGTCCATTACTATTGAAAAGTTATCGAAAGGAGCTATCTGTGAGCTGCCAGTGGTGTCACCTTTACTGTGGCAGAAGACATCTTCGGATGCGTATGTAAGCGTTAATTATGGCTGTAAATATAAAAACTAACAAAACTCACTTCTTAACCAGTGGAAATAAGCAGTCGAGTCAAATAGGTGAATTAAAGTCATTTATGCGAATAGTGCATAACCGCTTATAAATTTCTGAAAGGTGGCTACTGGCAATCCACTCGCAGGGAAAGAAAATCTGGCTAATTTAGCAGGCGAAACCGAAACCGACGCACCGAACAGCGCACCTGCCATTGACTTCGAAAATGCCCTCAATGACAGCACTGCATGCTTCCCTCGTCGTTATCAACCGTCCATCTACCGACTTCATTTAGTAGCAGCGCTTTCCTGTCGCATGGTCTCTTACAGACGCTCGCTCATTCTCGTCTCCCGATGCGAGGGAAACAGTGTCATCACTTCGAGAAATGTCCACTTGTCAAAAGGTTGGGGCCAGCAAAATTCCCTGTTCGACTATTTCTCTAAACATCAGGAAGTCAACCAAATATATGTCATTGACAGTATTAGAAGCAAAAACCCACGAAGTTTCTAACTGGCTATATGTGCATTTCTATGAACAGGAAGCAGGGCGTAATTGATTCACATCATTTCAACTAAGTGCCAAAAGTAAAGAATGATTGATTGATTGATTTGTGGGGTTTAACGTCTCAAAACCACCATATGATTATGAGAGACGCCGTAGTGGAGGGCTCCGGAAATTTTGACCATCTGGGGTTCTTTAACGTGCGCCCAAATCTGAGCACACGGGCCTACAACATTTCCGCCTCCATCGGAAATGCAGCCGCCGCAGCCGGGAATCGAACCCGCGACCTGCGGGTGAGCAGTAAAGAATGAACAAACTCTGTAGCCGAGTGAACACGCATTGAAGCCTTTCATGAAACATTTTCTGGGCTGCAGGTGGGTTCTCGTCATCACAAATTAGTCTAGTGAAACTTCGCTTATGTCAGTCCAGTCAGCCTTGCAAGGGGTTAAGTTTACTCATGCACTCATGCGAAATCAATACTTGCTCAAATAACAGACCCAAATACTTGTGCTCTCCCTCTGTCTATAGGCAACCTTAAAGAACTATGTGGAATCTGAAATTCCTGGGTTAGCACTCTGCAGAACCGCACAAAACTTATGATGTCCCAATTGAACCATCTTTGTCTAATGCATTGTCGACCTGATTCACCAGGCCTTGTCGACCTAATTCACCAGGCATTGTCAACCTGACTCACCAGGCATTGTCAACCTGATTCACCAGTCACGCCACATCAATGCCTTATTTTTGCCGTATCCTTACCTGGAACGCTGAGTGAGACAAGCGAGCGCGACATATGATATCACTGAGCAAGTGGAGGCTAAACACACGTCTTCCCGCGCTTCTTCCAATTCAAAATTCACAAAATAAGGAATAAAAAGTACAAACAAAGAAAAGATTAGTCTTCACACGTCATTTTTTTCTTTGTAAAAATGGGTGAAAAATATAAATGCGAACATTCACATCTACCTCACTTCATTCAAACATATCTCAGGGCGCCCGGCAACCTCTACGAGCGCACATGTTCTCTCTCACCGAAACTAGCACTGAGTTTTGATGGAGGCGGAAATGTTGTAGGCCCGTGTGCTCAGATTTGGGTGCACGTTAAAGAACCCCAGGTGGTCGAAATTTCCGGAGCCCTCCACTACGGCGTCTCTCATAATCCAATGGTGGTTTTGGGACGTTAAACCCCACAAATCAATCAATCAATCAGCACTGAGTTTTGGGCGCCTGGTTATGGTTCGAAGCTGAGCACTGCTGGCTACCAACCGACAATGCTGCCCTTTTTCTGATGCGGGGCACCTACCGAGATTGTAGTGGCTAAGGTACTCGGCTGTTGACCCACAGGTCGCGGGATTGAATCCCGGCTGCAGCTTGCTGCATTTTCTAGAGAGGCGTAAATGCTGCTGGTTCGTGTGCTCAGATTCGAGTGCACGTTAAAGAATCCCCGGTAGTCGAGATTTCCGGAGCCCTCAACTATGGCATATCTCATAATCATATGGTGGTTTTGAGATGTTATACCCCACATATCAATCAAATACCAAGATTGCAGGCTGGCTTATCCAGTGAGAGAGTGGGGATTGCAAGTGTGAGCATCGTCTCACGACACTTGTCAACACTTGGCAAAAACTTATCAATGCCCAGAAAAAAAGTCACAGCTTTGCCGCAAAAGCAAAGCAATGAATGCGTAGCAACAAATTGGAATGTCACGCGAAGAATGACAAGATCCAAACGTGCCCCGCGTTGCTCACGCGAATAAGTCTCGCAGTTGTTACTTCGCGCCCTTTTCGCAAATGGAGACTTTGCAGCGAATGCAGTGATCTTTGTGCGCCCGGTAACTACAACAGAATCGTTCTTGTGAATGGCCAAGCGTACGATTCTCCCCAACACAATTTAAGCACGCACATGCGTGAGCGTCCACGCCGCTCCCCTCTCCGCTGGGCAATGTACGCGTGAGAGATCAGACCGCGCGCCACCGCGCCATGACGATCTGGTGACGCGTGCTCATTGCGCCATCTCGCTGGTAATGCTTAAAACATGATAATTTCCCCGAGACGGGCATTGGAGCAGTAAGTGGTAAATATAAAAAGCTTGCCGTTTCAACGTTAAAGGAGATGCTCCTTCGTGACTCAGCGGCTAACGCCTCGGAAGCAAGAGGTCAGACGTTCGATTCCGTGCGCCGGAGTCTTTTTATGGATCATTTTTTCTTGATTTTTCATATATATAGATACGTATACATATACGGGGAGTGACACCGGCGGAAATCCCACCGAGCTGTCCATATATCTGTGATCGTAATAAAGCTTCCCAAAATTTATCATTGATTAGTGACATTTAACATAACCTTGCAATACTTAGCATAACTTCGCAAGACACTACCAGGAGGAGGAGGTAAGTTTATTTACAGAAATGCAGAGAGGTCGGCCTGAGCCATAGCTTGCTCTAGCCTGCTACTCTACACTGGGGGAAGGGAAAGGGGAAAAAAGATTAATGGATGACGATAGTGAGATAGAGAGGTGAGTGTGTAGTCTTCTTTCTAGCTGAGACACATTTTATAGGCGCGCACATAGTCCAGTTGTTTCCAAAAAGGTTATAACTGCTCTTGTAACCACAGTTGCACTGTTGGTGTCTGGCCAAGGGCCCAACATCGTCTCATCAGTTAATGACCTACTGCGATATAGTTCAGTAGAAGAAATCAGTGTTTGTCGTTCACGTGCGTATGCTGGGCAGACACAAAATATGTGCTCAAGTGTTTATGGCACATCTCAGTCTTCACAATTAGGACCGGTGCCACTGCGACCAATGAAATGTGCGTAACGTCTGGTGTACGCAACACCAAGACGAATGCGGTGGATCATACTTGTGAGTTGCCGTTTCAATTTAGGAGGCATGCGGAACCTCATTTCCGGATCCCATTTGTGAAGTCGCTGGTGTCGCCGTTCCGGTTTGGTCCAGTGCTGAAGTGTGTAGCTGCGCATCACGCAGCGAAGCAGGGCGTTCGTGTCAGCTGGTGAAAACGCAATGCGTACTTCAGAGGCACTGCTTAAGGCATTTTTAGCTTCAGCGTCTGCCTCTTCGTTTCCCATCACGCCGCAAAGAGCGGGAATCCACTGGAAAGTTATAAGATGACCATTTGTTGAAGCAACCTGAATAAGTTCTGTGATTTCTATTGCCAAGCTGTAATACGGACCTTGCGTCATGATGCAATTAATGGTTTGCAAAGCGGGTTTGGCATCACAGAAAATCGTCCAGGCTCGAGGTGGCTCTCCGGAAATAAACCTTATTGCCTCCCGGATAGCGACAAGTTCTGCGGCAGTTGATGTGGTTTTATGGTCCACTTTGAATCGTCGAGCGATATCCATGTCTGGGATGACAAAGGCTGCGGCGGAGGTGTTTAGTGTGGTAGATCCGTCGGTGTACACGTGCAGAGAATCACTGTACGTTGTATGAATGTGATATAGGGTCAGTTGTCTGAGGCCAACAGAAGAAATGAGCGACTTCTTCGTAATTCCAGGTATCGTAAAAGAGACAGGTGGTTTAGGCAGGACACATGGAGGCACTGCAGGGGCATTTGGCGGAGAAAACCTTGATGGTATAATATTTTCATGCCGCGATATTACTCTTGAGAAACTGCAATCTGGGTGAGTGGCGGGTAGTACTGACAGTGGGTGCTGTCTGTGTCTGCTCAGTAATCGGAGGTGAACTCTAAGTGGCTCGCAGGGCATGTATACACTGATGGGACAAGCCCGAGCCTCTGCGATTGTCCCATTTGTTGAAGTATAGCGCGGTAGACCCTAGTATCTTCGTAAGCATTGAGCTTGAACACTCTCTAGTGTCTTCACACAACTAGGTCTCATTTTGGAGAGCACCGGCATGCTGTATCGAATGTATCCCACAAATAGACCATTGTACAATTGAAGTAGCGATGATTCTGATGGGCCCCATCTTGCTCCTGCTACGTGGCGAAGAACGAGAGCAAAGTTCTTCAATTTAGATTTAAGTTCTGCGACATGCCTCGTCCACGATAGATCTCTGTGTACGACAACCCCGAAGAACTTGTGGTGCGTTACAGCAGGTATCGCTGTCCCATTAATAAATATCGGGTATTGCGACATATGCTTGCACGTGAACGCAAGCACTGCGCATTTGTAGATTGAAAGAGTGAGCCCCTGACGTCGTAGATATTTGTATGTGATCGTCACTGCGCGCTGTAGTCGAGCTCGCAACTGCGGACGAGTAGTTCCAGATGCCCATATGCATATGTCATCAGCGTATGCAGTGATCTTCACCGTGCTGGGAAGTTCTGCTGCTAGGCCGATCATTGTGACATTGAATAGGATTGGGCTGAGAACTCCTCCTTGGGGAACACCACGATGAACCTTATATCGATCGGTGTCTCCGTTACTTGTCATCATATAAATGGTGCGGTCCCTAAGGTAGCTGAAAATCCAAGCGTACAGTCGTCCACCGATATATAAATCTTCCAGTGCGTCAAGGATCGCATAATGCAGCACATTATCGTAGGCACTCTTAATGTCTAAGAAGACCACCGCCACTAGTCTGCGTCGGCTTCTTTCCTCTTCAACGCTAGTGATCAAGTCGACCACACCATCAATGACAGATCGGCCTCCTCTGAAGCCGTTCATAAATGCAGGAAAGGAGTTGTTGCTCTCTAGAAGCCACTCTAATCGTACCAGTACCATTCTTTCCATCACTTTTCCGACGCAGCTGGCTAACGCGATTGGTCTGTAGGAGGAAAGTGCATAAGGACACTTCCCCGGCTTAAGCAATGCAATAATGCGACTGCATTTCCAATTAGCTGGGACTTCTCCTCACTCCCTTAAGGTGTTATGATGAGATAACAGGATACGTCGTGCTTCTGTATCAAGATGGTTGAGTGCAGCATACGAGATTCCGTCAGGTCCTGGTGCCGATGATCGGCGGGAGGCAGAAATCGCAGCATCAAGCTCATGTATTGTAAAACGTATATCAAGGCGCTCGTCAGACGATGGAGGCGCAATGGTAGTAAGAGGCTCACTAGTGGCAAGACCATCAGTGGTGTCCACGATGAGGCTACAGTAGTCACTGGCTATCTCAACTTCTGTCCGTCCCTGATGTAGAGCAACAGCTTGAAATGGTTGACGTTGTTGGGGAGTTGTCTGCAAACTTCGTACCACCCGTCAGATCTTAGATAGAGGTTACCTGGGGTCCAGAGATCCACAGAAATTTCTTCAACGTTGCCTGTCAATCTTGTCAAGATGCCGAAGAACATGTCGTTGAGCTCGACGACAGGCGGAAAGGTCTGAAGGCGATTTCGCTTGTCTGTATCGGCGTTCGGCACGGCGACGGATTGCACGAAGGGCCTCGTATTGGGAGTCAACTGCTGATCTCTGCATCGATAGGTTAACCTGTTTGGTTGTGTCACGCAGTGAAGAAGCAATGATGTTCTCTATCTCGAATGGATCAGTCGTGTGCTCACAGCCAGACTTGACAGATGCCTTGAACAGTGTCCAGTCGGTTTGACGGATGTAGCGTGTGTGCGTGCGGTGAAACCACCTGAACTGAACATAGGTTGGAAGGTGGTCACTGCCGCGAGTGTCCAAACCTGTGCACCAACATGCGGAAGACAGAAGGCTTCTGGAAACAAAACAGAGGTCGAGGTAGCTGCTGTAGGACGTGCCACGAACAAATGTAGATGATCCGTCGTTGAGTACGCTTAGTCCATAGTTGCATATAAAATTGGCTAAATCCTTTCCGCGATAATTCGTTGTAGTGCTACCCCAGAGAGGATGATGTGCATTAAAATCGCCGATCACAATGTGTGGCCTTTGTGCTGCTTGAAGAATGGTCCCCAGGTGGAAGCAGTCCATCTGTGCGCTTGGGTGTATGTATCCTCCTATTACGGAGAATGTCCGTTTTTTATGTGTTATAGTCAGGCTCACGTAATCATTGCTGGTATGCGACGCGACTTCATGTCTCAAGAACGTCAAATAACGGCGTATACAAACGAGAACTTTGCTCGTACGTTGATCACTGCGAGACCAAATTTGGATATATCCAGATATACGAAAAGTTGAAACCATATTCGGTTCACATATAACGATAACAGGAAATTGATATTTAAAAACCCATTGTCTGAAGTCTGACAGACGGCCACGTAGGCCACGAGCATTCCATCGCATAACAAGCGACTGGCGCATGCGTTCTTCGAACATCAGTGCCATGTTCACTTACTGAAGAATCAGTAGAAGAGGCTCCAAAACCTCAAGTAGCTGCACAGCCGCCTTAGCAGCGGGAGTGTTTAGGCTGCTGAGAATCTTACGCATCAAACCCATCACATTTTTAAGCATAGCCTTGACATCTGTGTTGTCCATCTTCTTGTTTTCTTCATTGGGGGTAGGGGCACTATGTGATGATGGCGCTATCGCAGCTCTTGGCGGTAGTGAAGGCCACTGATTCTCCGACGTGGGGAGAGCCAATGACTGGTTACATTGTACTTGCGTGGACTGTATTGGCATTTGAGCATCTGTATCCTCCTTTCTGGCCGACTAAAGTAGGCTAGGAGGTGGTGAGGGCACGGTTTTGTGTGTCGAATCGGATAAGCAATGAGCACTGCTGCTTCGTTTGCGTCGGTGTCGCGAACGATGTTTACGGCGCCGTACAGCCCTTGCAGCTTCTCTGTGAGTGGAGTAGTCTCGAACCATCTTCTTCAGGATACTAATTTCATTCCTCATTTTGGTACATTCCTTCGATGTTGCGTCGTGGGCGCCTGAGCAATTTGGGCATTTGGCCACAGCATTGCAGTTATCACCATCATGAAGGCCACCGCAATGCTTGCAGGTTACTGCACCCTTGCAAACTGCACTAACTGCACCCTTGCAGTTAGTGCAGCCCTGCACCCTTGCACCCCTGCACTCTTGCACCCCTGCACCCTTGCAAGGGTGCAGGGGTGCATGCAAGGGTGCACCCCTGCATCCTTGCAAACTGCATGAAATTTGGGCACTAACGTGCCCAAATTTCATGCATTTATGACATTGCAGAGGTTTTGGTACGTAAGGACGTACCGAGTGCCTCACGTACCCAACGTTTACATGTGTGGGTAATGTCTCCGACTGAAACACTACTTTAACACATCGCGTGCGTCCAAAGCAGTGGAAGCCAAGCACGGGAGCCCACGAAGACAGCAGTTTCTCGAGACTCGAGTCTGTTATCTCCTCATCCACGTCGTATATAACTCCTGTTGTCGTTTCTTCGTCGTACGCGCAGAATGCGCAAACCGAAATGTTTCCTAATCGAACAATCGCTTTCAGCGTGTCCAATAAGGCCTTCGTAGTGACCTCCACGGACAGTATGTTCTTTCGGGTATTTATGCGTAATTCTACGACTTTCCCTGGAGCGATGAGCTCAAAGTACTCTGACAGGCTCTGCCTATTTAGAGAGTTCAAGATGTCTGTCTTCGATGTCGGCACATACGAAATGTGTACGACCGCATGCTACTCGCATTTGTCTGTGCTTGCCGGTCAGTCGGCCATGTCCGGCTGATTTTCCTCTTCAGGCGTAGGCTTGGTACGACCACGTAGTCGCTGTCCGAAGCCATATCTTCAACGGAGGAGTCATCAGAATCGTCAACGTGGGCCACGCTTGGGCCGGGGTGAGAAGTTGTGTCAGACGCACTATGATGTGGTTGGCCCGGTCCCGGTTGCTGGATGGGGTTTTGATCCCCCATTTTAAGGAGGAACGCCCCTTCGAGGTGTGTCGATTATTGAAAAATCTTGGCAAAAGAATTAGGAAACTCACAGAGCTCGAAGCAGAGGCTGTTCTCTGTGATAACTTCTTCTTCTTCCCAAGACACTACCAAAAACATCAAACCCTTGAAAGGCCAGGATAAGCTTGGTGCCCATCAGCTCCGCTGTGCCTCCAGCCTTGTGCCACTATAGTGCAAGCTATAGCACAATTTTGTTTTCTTTTTCCAACTTCACAGGAAATTACGGGGCCGCAAAACTTTCTCAACTCAATGCATCACTAAGGCCCTATCAAAGGCATTATTCGATCGGGAAAACTGATTGCGTTATAGCCATCTGGTTAGACTTTTAATTAGCGAATCTTGTGTTCATGTAATCAAATTTAGAATAGGCATACACTAAGCTGTGCACAAGAGTATTTTCACTCCATTCATGATGACCCATTGAAAACAGTAGATGCAGAACAAGCACATTTAAAAAAAATACCCTGAATACTCTTCAAACATATCTCACGTACATTGAACTTTTTATATATATGATTTGACAGGAACACACACAAGCGTGACACTTAGCACTTACCCTGCATGCACAATAACTTTACAACAAACTATTTTCCAGATTCATGTTTTTAAAAGCGCGACAAGGAGTCTCGACTTCATTTTTTTTCTTTTTCATAAGCAACGAATAAATCGAATGTTATTGAGCGGATTGCCTTGTTTATACAATATAAAAGGCTCCTATTTCCCCCTTCTACGAATAATAAATGATTGATTGATTGATTGATTGATTTGTGGAGTTTAACGTCCCGAAACCACTACATGATTATGAGAGACGCCGTAGTGGAGGGCTCCGGAAATTTCGACCACCTGAGGTCTTCTGCGATTAATGTTATACAGCATGAATGACTTCCCAGAAACAAAGTAAATACGAAAGAGTACATGGTGATTTAAAATAATTTTATTCCAATCGATAAGTAACAAGAATAATGAGTGAAGCGGTTTAATTAACAGCGGCTCTAAGGATAGACCAATTACAAATTGAAGGTAATTAACACACTAATGGTAATACACTTATCTGGCGAGTATAAGCCTGAGTTTTTTGCCATTATCATTTAATTGGTCTTTGTAGCGATAACGTCATTCGGCCTGGAATGACATAAGCCGACGTCTGCGGAGCCATCAACGACCGTAGTTTCTCGAATTCATTACGACCTGCTGTATGGGGAACCAGGTGAGACACGGCAGGGCGCAGCCATCATCGACAAACACGCATCATCCTCAACTTCGTGTCAAATGCGAGGCGCACCATTAAGAGGATCCGGCCCACACTGCCATTTTCTCTCCTCCGCGCTTCTCAGTGTGGAACATCGCGCCGCGAGCACAGCATGCGCGTAAGGGCAGGAGCCCGCGGGGAGAAACGCTTTGCGCGATTGACCATTCCCGGATTGGAAATCGCGATATCGGACGCTAACGAGCGCCTCGTCCAGCTCGCAATTTGGAGCAGCAACCGGAGCGAGCGGCCTCCTCCGAGCGCCCGCTTTGTGCACCCATTAAATCACGCGTGAACCGAGCGCCCCGTCGGAAGAGCTTGGATGCGCGACCCGCAAACAAATCGTCATTATCATCAACCTTGGGTCTCAGCCAGCCAGCGAGCTGCTGCAGCCGCAGCGGCGTAATGCGATTCTTCTGGAATCGGCCGGCCGAGTCTGGCACTGCGAGCAGCGGCGGTTGTGGGGGGTGGTTAGCACCGCGGGGTGCGGCAGCAGCAGCCTGGCGCGCGCGTGCGCTATAATCCCGTTTGCTGCCGTGGGGAGATCAGTCATTAAAGTCCCGGTTGGGCCGAGCGCCAGCCATCGCGCCGGCGTCAGAGGCCAGCTACGCCGCGAGCTTGCGCTGGCGGACGGGCGGGCTGCAGCGCAGCCGAGACGCGGCGAATCACGGCGAAGCCATTTAATTACAAACGGGGTCTTCTCCCCTAGAGAGCGTCGGGAAATAGAGGAAGGGGAGGAGGAGAGAAAAAAGAGGCGCCGTTATCGGCGGCATGATTTACAGTTCAAAGTGGTCGCTTATCATGGAATGCTTCTTCGCCCTCGGCCGGTCGACGTGCTGCTGTTTTCCTTTTGGTCGTTACATGTTGCTAAAGATCGAAGCCGCTTAATTAGCGCCAGATTAGGGCGGCTGCCCATAGCATCGGAAGCGTGACGGCCCGGCTAATGATCCTCAACAATTTGTTTAAAGAGGTTTAAAAGGTTAAAGAGTGTTTTATGCGCGATCCGACGCCAGGCGCGCCTGCCGAAGGAAACAGGGGGCGCCGGCTGTTCCCTCCACAGGGCAAAAGTTAATTAGTGGGCGCAGGGCCGCCTTATGGGCCCGTCTGCACCACCTCGCACTCCGAACTCTTTTGACGTGCGGCTCGGCGTGGCGGAGGCCGAAGTGATGCATTTTGCGCCGAGGCGTCGCCACGTAGTGACGTGGACGCTGTATACGCTTATCGCGTAACCCTGAAGGCGACGCGTCGGTGATCTTCGTGCAGATGAGTCCCGTGATGCTCGCCGACTTGTGGCGAGAGATCAGCACTCGTTAAATTTGCTATAGGAAACTGCTCGGATTTAACACCCCAGTGCTCACAACGTAATGGCTTACTGCTAAGTCAATATCACTGAGCGGACATAAATTTTGCATATACTTTCAGTCACTGTCGCGTAGTTGGGTTGAAACTTGGCTCACGAAGAAGCAAAGCTTATACTAAAGAAAAGAATGAAGATAGATTGAAAGCGTAAAATAATAATAAACGTCTTATATTATGTGAAGAAGACGACAGGAGTGAAATATTAAGGTACAATTATGTAGAAATAAAGAGCGGAAGATAAGGTACAAGTGGCCAAATCCTTAGCTATCGTGAATGAGTGGCATTTTTTTTCTTTTTATCTTTGCCATACGACGGAATTAAGTTTCAAGAAAGGTGAGCACAAATGTGTGCTCTCAAAGCACATGTCCACGAAGTATTTTTTTTTGTAAATTAACTTCGTTCCATAATATGACGCTGAGAGACATAAAAGTGGCCGCTACGCACAATCATTAAAGCTTTGGCCGACTGTACACCGCTACTTATCCGCACCCATTGAACCATGAGTGTGTCGGTGGCATCTGCATATCGCTCTTGCAAATTTCACACGCGCATGTTGAGGTTCTGTCCCACAGAGGCAGAAAGGTATATAAAGAAAAATACATTGTACTCCATTTTGAACAGGAGGTGCAGAGAGAGAGAGGGGAGACTATAATTCTGGTACTGCGAAGCCTGGCTTATGCCCATCTTTCTTTGGGTAGTCATTGGATAAAGTGTTCGCTTTATTAACTAAATTAAAAAAAAAGGAACTACTGTTTCGATGTAGGAAGTGAAAGATAACTCGCCAACTGAATCCGGAATTGGTGCCATAAAGTTTAATTTGCCTTGTAAACACACGTGAGGGATTGTTGAGCAAAGATTTATTGCTGGTCTTGTGAATATCGCCATCTTAAAAGGATCCGGAAAAAAAAAAGAGGGGTTCTTAAACTTTCTTGTGAATCTCACCCTCCTGAAAGAATCGAGAAAAAACAGAGGGGTTCTTAAGTTCCCCTACTGGTGGCAGGGAGAAAGGTCCCACAAACATGCCACAGCTGCCCGTTGTACAACGTTTCCCTTCCCCCCAACTAATGAAATATTTTCACCGTCGCCGGACGTTTACGATCGCTCCGCGTCGGCTGTTATATACACTATAGGACCAACAATTCCCATCTTGCGTTTAAAGCCCGCCAACACGCTAAGCAGACCCTGAATTTTTTTAACTGCAACAATGGGACGTACGTAAATATGTTCTTTGTATTTGCAGTAAAGGATACGAGCACCGGGCTTTCATGATTTTTGATGTTCCTGCAGCATGGTGCACAGTCAACAGATTCTTTGACTTTATAAACCTCTGTGCTTTTATGCTATAGTGACAACAGATTCAGACCTCAAGGGGACCTCGAGTGGAACACTGGTAAAAGCAGAGTGGTCGTTTATGAAACCCAACTATTCTGCATTCACTTGGCCAAGTCTGGGCTATCATTAGAGGTAGAATGAGTGGTTTACTACATTTGGGTTTGTGAATTTGTGCATGAGCTGTGCAGCAGCTATATTTTCGACAAAGGTATGCTACCAGCCTATTTGATTAACAATACGACACCTTATCGATAAAACTGGCGCTTTTTTTTTTTTAGCGCTGTAAACGTGGTTCTCGGCGTTTTCTTCCGACGTTGCATCGCTGGAACAGACAAGAAAAAGCGCGCCAAGTGCGTCGATTATGAGGATCTGTGGTTGGACGCGGTGCACACGGGCGGCCAGCGTCGGCTGCCAGATCGCTGCAATGCGCGCAGCTCGCCGCCGCGCGCGATCACTCATTGCGCGCTCGTTTGGATGCAGAGCCGGGCGGGCCCTCGGCTGCGCGATACACTGCGGCCGTTGTTTTTGCCGCGGCTGGCTCTCGCGTTCTCCTGGCGCGCGCTCCCGAAGTATATTGCCGACGACCGCCTTGTTCGCTACACACGTCGGCATGCATAAAATATCAGTTACGGCATGTTACCCACCTTGGAAATAAGCCGTGGGGCCGATTTTACTTGCGTATGTTCTTCCTCTCTTATTTTCTCTCGCGCGAGACGCAGTTGAGTGCCTGCTTTGCTACGCGCTTGGCGTATATATCACCGGCGCCTTGGATGATTGTTTTTAATATTAAAACTCCACCAGGCGGGCCGCCGGAGAAACAAGCGCGCAGTCTCGGGAGACGCGGTGCGCGCTCCTTTTGCTCTACGACAGGCACAGTACACGAAGAGCCGGTCTCTCTCTCTCTCTCTTTCAGCTGGCGCCGAGGTACACGTGTACATGCCTCTCGTGTCCCGGGAGAGCCACCGAAGAGCTTCCGCCTTGAAGAGGATAGGATGTTCGCACCGCGTGTCTGTCACTGGCGCGTGACCTCCTATTGCTGCTGCTGTAGAACGGAAATGCGCCAGTCATGGGGTTTGTTTTACCGAGGCTAGTTCGAAGCTGATAAAGCAGACCAGATGTGCAATAACTATAACTAGTACCGTCATTCGAAGTGGATTAACTGTTGAAAGACAACCTTAAGACACAACTAATGCACGATTGTGTCGTATTTATAAAGAAAGTACTACCAGTACACTTGGTAACCATTCACAAGAGCCAACAGCTAGAGAGGATGGCCATATAATATTAGCAAAGTCGTACGATGACAGTTAGCAATTACGAATGAATTTTTTTTTGTGAAATTGGCCTCAGCGCACATATATGTATAGCACTTCTGCTATCAACTGCAATCCCGAGAGGGGAAGGGGGGGGGGGGGGGTACTTGCGCCTTAAATGGAACTTTAGGCTCTTTGTACCAACTGCATGTATCGTAAAAAAGAAAAAAAGAATATGTTAAGTACAAGAAAGAAAATAAATAATATTTCGGAAACAGCCCATGTTATTCTTATTTATGCAGCCAGCTCTTTTTGCTATGGTCTATTTTCTTGACTATTTTAACATACTCACCGTGTGAAGGTCGTCGTTATTAAATCTGTGTTGGATTGTGAGAGAAGTGCTAAGCACCTGTTTAATCGAGCAAAAAAAAAAAATCACAGTAGTATGAAATATAACTTCAAAAGTAGAGCTAACCTTTCTTGCGGAAGTCTTTCGGATTGACTGTTCATTGACATAGGCAATGAAGCGCGTACAGGCTATTAGCAGTGAAAGAATGTCATCAGAGATATTATGTAAAAGTATTTATTTTCTTACTTTACGCAAAAACCGTTTGTTTAAGAGCGGATGACAGTATATTTCTTAATTTTTTTAATGCAGGCATTGTAGAGGAAATAGGTTGAGAGATGTAAAAAAAAACAGAGAAGTGCGTCATAATAAAACAAACAGTGTCATATAATTTAAAGTCATATTTACACAAAAAGACACAAAGTTTAAACAGAAAAATAGCCATAATGAAGTGTAAAAAACGCTACCTGCTAATCGTCATGTCTAACACGTCCCTACTAAAGGTGCCAGTAAACAACGAATTACACATACAAATGTAAACCAGGAGAGAGAGAGAGAGAGATCACAATTACTATCAATTTATTTCCTGTCTATTGCAGTCCCCCCCCCCCCCCCCCCCTCGGCTGCGCAATATTAACAGATATGGTGCACTTCACTGTTTCAAAACGAAGATCAAGCCAAGTGACTGATGACATTTGAGCTACCTACAGACGTTTTACTAAACAGTCTTTATACTATATTGTATACATCATTCTTTTTCGAAGAGAGGAAAATGCTTAAACAGAGTAAGTTTGGCTGAAGAATTTTTTATAGGCGCTAATGAGACGAGCACAAGAAGTGACATGGCCGAACGCCTCTTGGTCTCTTCTTGTGTTCATCTCGTTTCTTATTCCTTCCGTAAAACAACGTATCAACCAGCACAACAAAAATCCTACGTGAAGGCAATTTATTTAAGTGAAAAGCAAGACGTTCAGATTGAATTAGATATTCTTGCGGGGACGTGGTCGTGCCTGTTACATTTCCTTTATCTCACGCAGTCCCATACGTTGGGAGGTTCTCCCTCCCGATAGGCTTCACTCGCACAGATGTGGTGTCATCTCTTAAGCTCCTCGCGTTCCTGTATGTTGCTATGAGGCAACTAAACTATATACGCAAGTAAGATAAGAGTATATTAAGTAATAACTTGCTGGCGCCACCAACTGGTGCAACACTCACGAGTCATATTCGCACAGCTTTTCGTGTACGCAATGGCTCTTAATTCGCTATAGCCTAACCAGCCACCTTCGTTGCAATATGTCTAGCGGCAGGGTCAGATAATTTCTTTTTCTAATGAAGATTTCTATCGGGATGCCTTTTCGTGAACCATCAGGCGCTGGATCCGAACCTCGCGTTGCGAAAGTCTATTTAATGTTGTTGGTCTATCCGTTTTCTTTGGGAGAAGTCCCGCACCAATGATCCCATACATGCGGAAATTCAGTAGATTATAGTGCTGCTATGCAGGATGGTCCGAGCTTCTCGGGCAGACGAGTTAGAGCTCGCTCTGCGGCGGCCATGACATGAAGACAGTGCGAAGCACGTGATGAAATCGCTGATAAAAATTTCTACAAGCACACGCGTGGTGACAGAAACGCATGTTGGGCATTTGTGGTGTTTATCAAAGATAACATCGCGTGCGTGCGTACATGTCATCGCCGCCACTGAGTCAACATTCAAGCATTGCAGAAGCGTCAGCTTGATTGTCGTGCTATATATTTTTGTAACTCAAGACGCGCCTCCCACAGGCATGTTGCAGATAAATACAGCTTTTCACCAGGGGCACTCGCATCATGGCGGTCATTGATTTATTGATATGTGGGGTTTAACGTCCCAAAACCACCATATGATTATAAGAGACGCCGTAGTGGAGGGCTCCGGAAATGCATCATGGTGGTCACGCGGCAGCGAGTGAATACGTCATGAGCGCGGTGACATTGAATGCGATACCATAGAGTAATATATGAAAAGTTTAGAGAGGACACTCTCATAGGCCCCTGTGGCTTATTTGGGTTCGCAGCAATCCAAACGGTAGTTGGGAAGCTTCGCAGCCTCAGAGATGGAAAACTGCAGATAAAGATGCCTCGAAGGCTATTCTTCTAGTGATGAGAAATATTACACAGCCTCTGAGACCACTTTTATGTGCATTCTCGTCTCTGAGGCCATACTTTATTTTTATTGGGGGGGGGGCGTGTCGTTTGCATGCATCGATTAGCTTCGTGTAAGCTACAATGCGAGGGCAGTGAGCCCATGATGCCACTGTGTGTCTATGCACACTTGTAGAATAAAACATGAGAATCGTTGGAGGAGCGAAAACGTTTATTTTCAAGTGATATTCTTCGTAAGCACATGCCCACTTTGTTAATGTTTGATGAGCGCGGCCACGAAGAGCTAGGTTCATAGCCCTGCAATGTAAGAAATACAGCTGCCATATCGTGAGTATAATTACACACAAGAAATAAACGTATAGGCAACGTTATAAGAAGACCCGCACAATAGTAAAACTGCAATAAATGCACACATATACACATACAGTGCACAACGCCACCAGGCAGTAGTTGCCACAGCACTTGACTGCGGCATGAACCGAACAAAGAAAAGAAAGAAATATGCTGGCTACGTTTTCTTTCCCATCTTCGCACAAATTTTCTCCTACACACTTCACCTCGCTTTTTCGCGAGAAACAGTCACAAGCAGTTGCCGCAGCAAGAACAAAGAAATTTCAGGTGCCATGCAAGCTGGTAAACTCTAGTTAAGCTCACAAACATTTTTTTCTAGGTTCACTACTTCTCTCCTATTGAGCTCGTTAGAGTTTCAAGCAATTTGCGAATGGCACAGATAACAATGCTGAGTGTATGTGCACTTTTCATAAAATCTCACTCATGCAGTTAATTCGAATACATGTACCGGCACAAAGAAAGCCTAGTAACGCGAGTGGTGATTCACATTCTTGGGCAAAGAAACGATTTTCTTGTAAACGTGCACACTGCGCAGCAATCCACAGTGTTTCTTTCTTTTTTTTTTTCGTGTGAAGCAATTCGCGAAAATAATACGCGAAGTGAAGAGCACAGCAAAGCTCTCTGCGCCGAACAGCATAATGAGAGAAATGTCAATTAAGGCTTCAATGAAGAATGCAATGCGCACTTAACAAAGTAATGGTGGCGTTCATATCCATAGCAGCAGGCAAGATGAGAGGCAGACGAAACAAGCGAATACCACGACGCTTGCTAAGCACGTTAGCACACATCTTTTATTGCGTGTCTCTGCTGTTGTCTGTATTTCTTTATTGCCGTAAATGCTCTTGAACATGGGCTGTGACAACGTTGATTTGATTTATATGTGGGGTTTAACGTTCCAAAACCACCATATGATTATGAGAGACGCCATAGTGGAGGGATCCGAAAATTTCGACCACCTGGGGTTTAACGTGCGCCGAAATCTCAGCACACGGGCCTAAAGTTATTGCCTCCATTTAAAATGCAGCCGTAGCAGCCGGGATTCGATCCCGCGACCTGTGGGTGAGCAGCTGAGTACCTTAGCCACTATATACCACCGCGGCGGGGCGAGCGTGACAACTTCGCGCTCACATCGACGCCATGTGCACTTCTCTCGCATCCGATTCATGCCTCATCTCAGCCCGACGCTGATCCCGCCCACCACTTTTGTTCTTGCCGAGGAGCGTGAGCACTGCTCCTCGACAAGAGCAAAAGTGGTGGGCGGACCCCATGTTCGCCGTGGCCATGTCTGAAGAAAACTGATTAAGGTGCGAACGCGGATACAAACTCGTTTATTCTGAGAAGGTCCCAGTTGAACTCGTGGCTGCTGTAACTGCAAGCAATTGATGTGGTGGACTCCAAGCATCTGAGTCTTTGCATATAAAATAATTTGGTCATCTTGTACTGCCGTACAGAGGAACCTGGGATAACCTATAGGTTCTTCCGGCTTTTCAATTCAGTCGTCTACTCATCTGCTTGGTCTGCTTCGAAGGGAAGGCCGCATCAGCTCTGTCTTAATTTTGATAATACTATTTACCTAGGGCTTAGTGAGCATAACACTTAAAAGCCTTGACTAAATAATGAGGTTTCAATTAAAACAACCATAATGATCTCGGGTGCAGTTTGCAAAGCATTCATTACTATAGAGCTTTCTAACGCAGTTCTTATTAGCTCAATACTAATTGTTATCATATGAGTAACATCTAGTTAGCACGGTTTTATTTAGCGTGCATATGATTAACGTCACGTTCATTAGCGTGGTTTTAATTAGCGCGTCAACTAGCATGCTATAGTTTGCTAACTAAAGCATGCTAAGATGTGGTTCTAGCTTTACGTGGCTTGATTATCATCATCCTATTAAGATGTGGCGTAGTTACCTTGGTCTTACCACGACTTGGCTTAAATATCGGTGGTCATAGCAAGTCCGGCCTAACTAGCGAAGTACACCACACAGCCTAATAGCTAATTAGCCAGACGCATGTGCTCGGGTGCTAGCGGATGATGAAGACGTCAGCGCGCACCAGCCGGGCAGCGCACTAGAATGCATACAGGCTAACCGTGATGATTAACACGTGGCCTCAGGTTTAGCTGCGGTCGCAATGTTGCGAGGCGCTCGGTCGGAATGAGTCTCAGAGGCCACCGTGCTGATTATTCTAAAGCAGACTTAGTGCAGGCATTAAACGCTCCAACATGATTTCCCAAACAACATCAGGAAAAGCTTCCGACACAGTAATTGCATGGTCGCACTTTTCCGCTCAGTGGAATGACAAACGAAAGAAGATGCCTCTGGTTTGAAAACACCGCCTAATTTTGTCGACCGTCCTAGACGCGATGCAGGGTTCCATCATGACCAATGAAACACAGCCCGCTAAGGGGCAGATTTGACTTTTTCACAGTGTTGGCTCATTCAAAAGGGGCCGTCACCAGAGCTCGGAAAGATCCTGAGTTTCGCCAAGCCCAGACCAAGCTCGGGCGATCCTGCATAGCACCCTATATAGATTGCCTTACTATAGAGTACTCATGCCCGTGCATTGACTCTTGTAAAAAAGAAACTAAAAAAAACTGGTCTTTTTCCACCAGCCCAAGATTTCGCATATGCCTTTGATTTATATCAATCGCAGTTAGTACAGAGGACGACAACGTGATGAATATATGCCTGCTCAGCAGCGAAAAATGGGGTCGAACGAAAAAAAAAGACTTTCTTCATCTTGCTTATAGTCATTTATAAAACTGACTCATCCGCTTGTTTCAAATATAGAAATGGAGCAGTGGTGCATAAGTGCTGACTCGGCGGTCGCTCACTGAGCGAAGAAGCTAGCCACGCAAACACACATCGAAGGCCATATAAAGCTCGAAAATAAGTTCTGCAATCCACACTGGAAGGATAATATACAGATGTGCTTATTTGCATTGTTGTTTCCACAGAAGCGAAGCACCGTATTAGGTCTATATTTGCTCGCATAGTTTACGATGAAGAATTCTTTGTGAGCATTTTCCGCGCTCAGGACTCCTTATGTGCATAAACAGACATTATAAATAAACGCCTTTTTGGCTCTGTCGAGGATAGGTCCGATGTGTCCTTCGTGTATACGCATACGAGTGGTGACTGCATGAATGAACTTCGCACAATTTCTAGAGTGATTGAGAAAAGAGTGGACGGGTCGCAAGTATAAAATTATTTCTTGAAGGCCCTGCTCTCAGCCACTGCCTGAATGAAGCGAAAATTGAACCGTACCAAGCTTAATATCTTCGTCCGCGATCCAACGAGGCAATGACTACGACGGCCTTTAACGCCAAGAAAAGAGAAAAGAAAATGGTTAAATGTGACGATGCGATCTTCGCCATGCATCACAAGGCCGCGATGGAGGGGTTTTCGTTGCACACGCGCCCACGGAAGGGGGCATCGCTCAACGAGACTCGCGAACAACTGCGTTATGGAGAAAGGCTCTTCGCTAAATGGACGGCAGCGTATCGAAACCATGATGCGGACTCGTGATGGATGCCGCGTCGCCGTGTCGTGGTGCCCGTGCGTTGAGGAGAATTCATTTCAGAGCGATGAGGTTCCCGAAGAGGGCTTCCCGTCCGCGCATCGCCCGCTGGAGATCCACGCTTCGGAGCGGGGGTGGGCGTCTTCGGCGATTCTCCCTCGTCTCTCCCTCACTCTCATCATTGGGGAAACGAAGCAGGCAAAAAGCTAAAGTCACACAATGGACACTTCGAAGAGGGACGGTACAGCGCGAACAAGCACACCGAGGACTGGGAAAGGGGGAGAAAGAAGGACTGCAAGGAGGAGACGCTTTATGATCCTGTCTGGTTAGGCATGAATGCATGCCCATTTGCATTTGGCCCACCGCTTTGCACGGATTGTTGCACTTTAATCCTCCCTTTGTTTGACATTCCCTTTAAGGCCGCCACCCCGATGGCTGCATGACCGTGCGGGCCGCGCTGTCCGATGAGTGACTCTGGCTCCCCGGCGAGAGGTATACCAATCCCGGAGGGTGCAGACAAGTTTTTCAATGGCCCAGCCAATTATGCTGAGTGTGCGGGCTATCTCGGTCGCCCTCCGTCGTTCGCGGCGCCAGGCTGCGTGTCTGACGTACAGTACCATATAGAAACGATGAGCGGAGAAAGGGGGGCATCACGGAGTTTTCGCGGCACCAAATTAATCGCGCCACTGTAAACATTTTTATAGCGAGGCTGAGCTGTGTCGTTAATATGCTCGATTCCCTACTTGAGCTACTAATGAGTGCATCGGCGTTATAAAAATAAATTCAGGCGTGACAGCCATACGTTTTCCCAAATACACAAGAGAATGTCCATACAGCACTTGAAGCAAATGCGCTTGAAGCAACATTTACTTCAGTTTCTTGCCCTCAGTCATTTTGTTAGTGGAGATGTTGACAAACAATCAGACCCAAAAGCTTTCATCATCGTAGTTAGTCGTTATACAACATGGACTTAAACAACGCTGTTCTTGTTGGTACGTCATTCTAAAACCCTTTCTTAGACTCTCAGATATACAGCCTGATATATGCTCCTTTTGAAAAGAAAAAAACAGCGCAAGAACAGGACGGAAACGAGAAGACACAAGCGTCTCCGTCCTTTTCCTGCGCTATTTTTCTTTCAAAGTCAGCATGTACCAACCAGTCCAATTTAAGATGCTAATACTGATATATGCATCCTTTTAAATGCACATAACAGAAATGTACACAATGACTTCCAACTTAATATCGGTAAACGTGGTAGTACCTCTAAAAAAGAACAGCAATAGCGGGCTGTACACAGCTGTTTCGAACAGCGTTGCCGCGGCCTGCCGCTGAATTCACGTGGAAGGCGTCAGGCGGCAACAGCGCCACGGCGGCATCAGCCACGAGGGGGGCCGCAGTACCGGATCCCTCGAGTTCAGCGGCATGGAAAAAATAAAAGCAGCTCCGGTGCGGGAGTTTTATGTTCCCGACCAAGGCTTTACGACGACTAAGTGTAATAAAGGCATGATAACTACAGTGTGAATCCAGGGGAACCACCCCGCTAGAACGACCGTACATTTCTATGCGAGGGCATTTGAGCGTGTGTAGACGCGTGTTCTTCTATTGAGTCTCATTTTGCGAGGGGAGATGGGGGGGGGGGGGGGGGTCACGACTCGCTATTGCCCGGTTTTTCACGCGCCCTAAAAGGAGCTGTGGTCTTGACTGTTTCGGCCACTGTCGGGCGGTCCGATTTGTAATGTTTATTTTCTCTCGCCTTTTAACGTCTTTAGATTTCTCCTCTTTTTCTCTCTTTACGCTACGAAGTTTTTGTTGGACCCAAGGCGAGATTTCTTCCGTCGTCTGCCATTCGAAGTCGATGGTTCGGCCAGAGCCTCGCGGCAATTGGCAGCGAGCATGTTCGCCGGGGGAATGAAGCTAAGCGCCGGCAGCTACAGACTCCAAAGAGCGTATGGCAGCAATACGAAGCCTTTATAAAGGGCTGGCTACAGCCTGTATGTACTGTCGTGAACGTAGCGATGTGCCCGCGCGATAAAGAATTGGGGCAGCAATGAACCAGAGTCAGTGCTCACACAAATCACGTATGCTAGAATTGTTCGTAAGAGTGGATTCCAGGCAATTTTCAGTTTGGACGAATAAAAACTTATCAATGGGAAAACTTCATCAAAACGGGCCCAAAAAAGAAGCTACGCTCATATATCTCTTCTCACCCGCTATCGTGTACAAGTTCAAATTTTTCTCTCCCAAGCTGAAAAAATGAAACATCGGCAGATCAACATTTATCTTGATTTGTTCTCGAAACAACTTATCACAATCTAAGATATTTATTTTTAACCAAACCTAACTAAAATATTGAACAATAGTTCGTATATGGCAATCAATATAAAACAAAACAAAGCAAACACACTCCAATATATCCCACAACTGTCGTCAGTATGATTAAACGCAATATTAAAGAAAGAGGTCGAAACAAACGCGTGGCTGCTTTCACTTGTAATTTGAGCAATCGTTAGCAGCGCGTTCATCTGACCGGTTCTATCATGCCTATGAACTAAGGCGCAATATATACGGGTGCCTGCGCTTGGCGTTGAATCAGTGCCTGCTCATCGGTGTTACCAGGAGCCCGAGTCGATCCCGGGGTTCGGTCGACTGTGCCGCCGGTATCGACACCGTAACCCAATCAGTGGCCCCTGGCCTATCCCAGCCGGGTCGGCGGCCAGCAGCCGCCCCCACCGGCTCCCACAGCCGTCGCCCATGCAGCGCAGCAAATCGAGAAGCCGGCGTTGCAGTGGGACAGGTGTTTCCCCCGAGTCTACACAATCGCCTAATGGCAGCTTGATGTTGCTAGCTGCCGGTGTTATTGCAGTCGGGCAGCAGCAGCGACTCGGTCTGTGCCAGCCAATGAGATGGAATTAAGAAACGATAGCATGCGCCCTGCTGCGATGGGGTTACGGCCCACTGGCTATTGCCGCCCCATCAATCAGACCCGCCGTGGTGCTCTTGGGGACGTTTAATTAAGGGCCACTCGGAGGCAGCGTCACCTTTGGCAGTGCCACCCCGGTAGACGTCGACCGCTGCGGACATCGAGCGCCGGCTTCTATGGCCTTGGGCTGTGTAGGTATAGTGAAGCCGGCAAAAAGTTTCCTTACGCTGGGTCGACTCTTGCTCGGACTTTTACCCAGCTTCTGCATGCGCACCCCGTTCCCCGCGTACGGGTGTGAAAGCCAACCACCACGTCGTCCAGCTGACAGAGCAGAAATGGGTGCGAGTGTTGGCATCGCGTATCGCCTCAATGAAGGCTACATACAATTAAGGCATCTGCCATGTTTTCACAGTAACCATGTATGCCCGAACTGGCCTTCACTTAAGATGCCTCAGTAGCGGACTAATTTATGTGCGACTCTATATCGCCGCAATTGAACAGTTATTCAGGTAAGTAGCTTTTCTAGCTGGTCTCTATGTACTCACCATATCTGAAACCCCCAGCAAGCAATGACGCGTGTGATTATCTGTTGCATGAAACTATACGTGAAAAAGACGCTTCCACAATCCCAGATCAAAGTATCAGCAAATGATTCGTTAAACACTATGGAGACGTCGGTCTTGTCGCAAAACACGATATCCGATGGTTCGTTTTTATTTCTTACATTAAATGTTTATCCTATACTTGAATTCATTGTAGCATATCTAATTATTAATTCCGTTATAATGCAAGAGCTGCTCGATGCTATGACGCATCACTACAATCCTTCAATGCTATTCCCAAGAGAGAGAAGAAATTGTAGAGAAGGAAAGGCAGGGAGGTTAACCAGTCTAAGACAACCGGTTTGCTACCCTGCACGTTGGAGGGGGAGATTTAAAGAGCAAAAAGAAGGTGTGGAAAGATCCCACTCGCGTGATGTGCTGATCACAATAATACCTACATTGTTTGCCCGGTGGGTTCTGCTGGAATTATTCATGGGACAGCACCTATAACCGGTGTATTTCCTCCCCACTGTAGCACAAAGAAATACATGAAAAGTCATAGCTTTGCTGCGAAGCGAAGCAAAGACTGCTACATCAACAAATTGAAATTATACGCGAAAAAATGGCATGCAGATCAAAACGTGCCCCTCGTTGCCCCCACACAAATGACGCACGAAGCGTACTCACAGGTACAGATGAACGCGAATAAGTGTCTCAGTTGTTACTTCGCTGTGTCTGAAAAGCACACCTTCTTCACAAACGGAGACTGTGCAGCGAGTGCGGTGAGCTTTGTGCACCCAGTAACTACCACAGAATCGTTCCGGTGAAAGCTCAAGGCATTCGATTCTCCCCACCGCGAGATAAGCGCGCGCACGAGTGAGTATCTACCGCCCCCCCCCCCTCCACGTGTCAAAATACGCGTGGGAGATGAACACATCAGCGCGCGTCACCTCGTCCTGACAACATGGCGACGCATGCTCATTGCGCTATTTCGCTGATAATGCTGGAAACGCAATAGTTTCCTCAAGATTGCAATCCGCAGTGGTAAATGGTAGCATGAATAGCTTGTTGTTTCAACGTAGAAAGAGGTGTTCCTTCGTGGCTCAGTGGCTAACGTCACGCACTCAAGCAAGAGGTCGGGTGTGCGATTCCACGAGCTGGAGTCTTTTAGGGGTGAAGCTCCCCTTAGTCTAACTTTGCCCTGCATCAGGCGTAACCGACAGAAGAAAACGGGGAAAAAAGAAGGTAGTATCTACCGAACAGTATAATAGATGGCACTGTCTCATAGAAGTACATACAAACTGCAGTTCAGTGAGAATATTCTTGAGGGCGTGGTACTACTACTCTCTGATTGGCTGCTGTGCGGACTGTGCTTGGGTGCACGTAAAACGAGTGCCTTTCTTAGTCTCCTGGATCGTCGCCGTGCGTGGCGGATCGTTGGTGAGGCATGGACAAGGCAGAGCGACGGGCGCGGAGTGCCGCGGCGGCTCGTGCTCGTCGCAGAGAGAGAAAAAAAAGACATACAGATGAACAGACAGACACCATGACGCATGCACTGACGGACGGACAGACGCACGCACGGACGAACGGGGGGATGCTTCGATACACTCATCATCATTCACTCCGTGGATATGCAGCGATTTCTTTCAGGATTATTTTTCTTTCTTGCGTTTTCATATATATAGACAAGTATACATATACGGTGAATGACGGCGGTCACCGACGCCGAAACCAAGCCCAGAGGGTCCACATAATTGCTATTGCAATACAATATGGTGCCAAACGGGAATTTAAAAAACCCAAGCTCATTCTGACACCTCCATATTATATATACACACATATACGTATACACATACATACATATACACATACATACATATATGGTCTGTTCATGGTTAGCTCCCACTATGTGCTAAAATTTAGCTGCGAGTTTGACAAACGCCTTCCAACCCTACGCCCTGAGACTGATATTTCAGCAGTCTTGAGACATGCAAGCGACTGCCTGGTTAAATGACTGCCTGATGTAGAGGACAGTCACCGAAGTGCTCGGAGTGAGAAAGTTTATTGCTAACTTGGTTAAGAAATCAAATTCTTCCCTTTTGACACGAGACTCACTGAGATTAAATTACGAGGCATACACTATATACAGTCGAGAATTACCCATCGGGTTTGAATGAACGTGGGCCAACAGCTGAGTACTCAATGATTTCGCACTCTGCCATTAAAATGCTGCCAATCCCACTACCCCGAGATTAGGAGGGCAACGCCATAGCCATAGGCCATCGCAGCGGGTTCAACCAGCCGGTGCCTCTTCCTACACGAACCGCTATATGGAGCCTAAATTGCATTAATAAAAGCGCATATTTTTCTCAGATATGAATTTCTCTTCATCTTGTGGCTGAATCAACATTGTAGTTAAGCGACAGTTTTTATGGGTTCTTTGGAGATCTTGCCGCAAAGGATTTAAGTATTTTAAAAAGGCTTTCCGACGCGAAAAGCACCTTTTTAAAGTAAACTGTCAGGAGTTTCAGACATTCATGTTAAAAAGCAGACTGATGAACAGTCAACTAAGCTTCGTTTATTAACTCCTAAGCTAATAACTTTGTGTTAGATATTGTGAATGACCAGTCGTAGCCGAGGAGCTTGCGAAGCGCGTACACTTGGAACGAAATCTAAGCACGGTGCGAATTTCGATATATATGCCATCGCACTTCCAATGAAAATTCACTGTTTTTTAAAGTTACTTTTTCGAAAAAAAAGCTAACTTTTGCAATGAGGTATCAACGTACCAGGACGCCAGAGTAATCTTCAGCGCACTTTGAGAATGCATCGAAACTAATGCTGAACCATAAAAACTTGATGAGTGTATCCCTCGCAAACTTACCGGCTACAAGTCACAATTAGCAGCATGTGCCGTAAAATAATTTTTAAGTGATAATTACATAATTTTTAAAGTCATCTATTCATCGGCGTCATCTTTCGCTTTCGAAGATGTCCAGTGCATCTGAAAGTTTACTTTCGAACAAAATTCGTTGTTCCTCCCAAACTCGGTTTATAAACATAAACCCAATATCTGCTTAGAAACACAGTGTATAAGGAAATGGTGCCATTGCCGAACCGTGCCCGGAGACAGCGAAAATCGCCGTTATCATTAATACCGGGCTCTTAATGACGTCGTTTTTGTCGTACCAGCCATGGCTGCTATAAGCGTGACACTCAAACTTGATTTTTTGAATATATATAGCATCCGAAGTCTTCGGCATTAAAGTTGAAGCGATGTCCAATCTATTGAGTAATGTATAATGAAAACAATATGCAGTACATGAGTTAGGGACAAGGTAAGCCACTTGTGTAACAAGGCATCTCGTTAATACGCTTTGTATTTTTTCTGCCATCATTGAAAGGGTGTTACAGCTCCACATTAATGCACAGAGGATGTGAAGGTTAAAACAAACAAGTATAGAGATCCACGGGGGCTGTAGAACGACAGGGCACAAGTTTATTGGCTCTGGAAGCGCTGCTTTTTCTTTAGCTTTATTATCCACCAAATTTAGGCTTAATCAATTGATACATGTTATACGGCAGTAGCACCGCAGACGACCAAATACCCAAACTGAAATCGCGCTTTACTTATTTCCTCTTACTTTCCTCTCAGTTATCGTTGCAGGAACAGCGGTTCAGCTAGAGCGTCGTGCAACAGATAATTACTTCAGGGCCTATAGTTAGAAATGTAGACAACAATTATAAGCTGTTCTTTTCACGGCATTCAACAAGTTAAACCGGTAGTAAATAGAACGTATATTGGGCTTGCGACACACCAGGCGTAACCACTCCTACAAATTCAAAGCAAAATGCACATTGTCCTACAAAGCTTCCGCACCATATATATTTCATTAGCTTTTATTACGAACCTGCTGGCGCACATTGAACTATTCAACGATTTATGACGTCGTAGTTCAGTATTATCCTACAATGCCAAGCGGTCCCTTCTGCATTTGAAAATGAATGCTTCTCCACCACTTGAAACCCTAGAAAGGGCATAGCACGGGCCTCCAGTGATTCCCGTTCGTGTAGTTCCCACTCCTCCGTTTACCCAACCGCGTTTGCAGTCGCCGTCAATGACGCCAGTGTCTGAGGCAAGCATGAGTTTCTCCGGTGCGAGTAGAATCTTGTTAGACAGATTCGCAAGCTCGGTGTGCTACATGTGCGCTCCTTTTTGTGGCTATTTGTCTACTTGCTTGTTAAGGTAGGTGAGATGCGTATCGTCCACAGCGAGTTGAGAGGTTATGGCACCCTCTCTCGCGTTGCTCGGGAGTCAGCTGTATGTTTTCAAAAAAAAAAACATCTTAGCAATTTCAAGTCAATTCTTGCTATTACTTCTTGGTTAATGCAGTTATTGATGTTAGAGACCTTGTTCGTTCCTTTCAACGAGCGTAGGAAAATGGGCGCCTCCATTCTATTCCAATTTCATTGCGGGGAGTCAGAACTTACCACAACTCTATGACTTTGGATTCCTCGAAATGAAAAAAAAAAATCTGCCCAAACCCACTTCCTGTAATTCCACAAGTAAGAAAGGCATTTCGACACTTTTATAGAGTTAAGGTTGAACGCCCGTCAAGCTGATGGCACTACAGGTGCATTAAAAACTGGAAAAGTGCGCAAAACATGTTACCAAGGTCGAAAGGCACTAGCTTGGCAACATATATTGTGCAGTAGAACAAATCTACTGATTCCCATAGTTCTTCCACTACCTATATTCTTCGCATGGTCAGCATAATTGAGCGAAGGTGTTTTTAATAATGTTTCAGCTTAAACGTCTTAATGCTAAAATGACGATATGGCGTATTTTTACGCTGACAAAAGTACTGTTCGAAAATTACAGGATGCTTTGTCTTCACCATCAGGAGAGGGTCGCGATAGCGTAATACGCACTCGTGCCTATCACCTTCTGAACTACTAACCTGCTTCGGTTCTCCGCGCATGCCTACACCATGCCATTTAAGGAAACGAACGACTGTGGGCGTAACATTGGCAGTTTCAGCGATCATTGAATATCTATTGCAAGTACAGTTCTTAAGTGCTTACTGAGCCATAATTATTTACTTTGCGAATAAGCGAAGGGCCCATTACGCATTCGTAGCGCAAAACGCAAACCCACACAACTGTTCCCTTTGGCTTTGATGCTGATACGCCTGAGCGCTTAGTAATGGGTGACCTTCAGAACAGGCACTCGTTGCTGAAATCACATCTTTTGGCGTCTGGGTAAATTTTATGCTTCTGCCATGCAATATATTGAAAAAGCGTTGAAAAGACGATGACATTATTGAAAAGACATTGAGGTGGTATTGGTCCAGCCAGTCTTCAACGTCTTCGTAAACGTCTCCATGGAAAGGCCTTGGGGCTCGCAAGGGAATGAAACGCCTTGGAGCTGGCGTAGTAGTGGTGTGTTCAGTCTAGCTTGCCGTTTTCCTGCTTGCCATGTTTCTGGGGCGTTCTACAAAAGGGCCGAATAGGTGCGGTAGGTTTAGTCGCCGCCGACTGCGCCGAAGGTCCACTGGTTCTTTGGAAGCGTCGATGTTGGTGTCGGAATTGCCCTCGTGGTCGCAGTGCATATAGACTGCTACGCCACATATCCACCAGTAATGCCGCGTTATACCGTAGCAGAAACCTGTAACAAGCAGTACAGCAGAACGCCTGACTGTTCCAATAACTGGTTGCTTGGTTGATTGGTGCTGCTGCTGATGAGAATGCTCCTTCGGTGGTCGGTACTTACTCAATCAGGAGAAGCAGCCAGGGGTTGGTTCCTCAGCATTAGTTGGTTGCTTGTATCCATCATACAATATGACATATACCCACTATGGGAGATAACGGACCGAGAACTCGTAGTTTTAAATTTAGCATATGATTCGAATATTGTTGAATGATACTGAAACAATAAATAAATACAAAGAATAGTGGGTAGTATATCAAATAAACGCTGTTTTCACTTTGCGGTTTTGCTAGACCAGACTACCGAATCAACCTGATCATAACAAGAGCTCGATTATGTCTGTTGGATTCTAACGCTATATATTTTTAATTACTTATCAAATAGTTGTTGTAGGGAAAATTATTACAGTTAAGTACACTTAGAAGCTTTAATGTACCTACAAACTGCATCAAAACATCTTTTAGAGAATGTCCCAAACCTGACGCACCGAATATTACTATAATTTCTGCAGTTACATTTAGGCCTATCCTTGAAAGTAGAGTAACAAGAAATCTTCTATAATATATGCACATGTGCGACATGTCCAAGAATAATGTTCAATATTGTCTATCATCCCCCCCCCCCCTCCTTGAACAATTGGCTGAGGGGTGACATAGTCCCACCAGCCCTGTGTAAATAAAACTCCAAAGGGGGCACATGGCATCGAATTCTGGTGATATTAACTTCTGCTTGTGGAGACTGAGTCCACTGAGACTTCCCTAGAAATTTTATGGGCTGATATTCTGCCCACGCTGTCATTGCTTCCATTCTACCAAAGCAAATGGCTCGTTCTTGGGGCAACTTCATAGTATTTCGGGGAGCTCGCCATCATACTTTTTTCAACAGCGGCACCTTTAGCTACTAACCTGCCTGCCTGCCAGCATGAGTAGCAACAGTACTAGCTGATCGTGTATAAGTGGCAACAAGCCCGTAACCGGAATTTTTTATCGGGGGTAGGGGGGAGTAGCCCACTTTTGAAGGTCATAAAAAACACTTATATTTACTATGCGGAAAAACTTTGGAAGTTTACAACACCACAAGAAAATGAATACGCACAAAGATAGACGCTTTTTCTTTGTGCTTCTTCGTTTTTTTGGGGGGGGGGGGTGGTTAGCGTCTAAAGCTTTCCCTCGTTTTGATAAACCGACTAGCTGAGCAAAAAGTGCTTCTAAGTGAACTATTTTTTTATTACTTGTTATTGACAAAACAGACACCCCTCGATCCAAATTTTCTGAATTTCGAACGTGGAGGGGGGGAGGGGGTATGTCCCCCTGCCTACGGGCTTCAAGTACAATATAATGCGTTAAGGACACTTAATTTTGTTGCAAGACACTATTATTGCGTTTTTTAAGCAGTTTCACAGAGCACCGTGGGTCTTAGGTAGCAACCCTGTTTGCAACACTGATGGCCTAGGCTCGCTGACCTGAAAATTATTATTTTTATTTTATTTGCATCTCTCTTGATTTTCCGGACACGAACAATGCAATTTTTCGCCCACAACCAACGACGCCAACGTTGATACCGACGCCGGAATTCCTGCGAAACAAACTCTTTAAGGCTATCGCGTTAACAAATCTGCCGAGCTCAATGCTACGATATTCGAGTAGGAGGCAGCCCTGTCTAGCTTTGAACCAATTTAGAAACAAGTCCTGGTCGATTGAACCCGGACGGCAGACACAGCCGATGGTCTTCCAGAGGAGGAGGTCTAACTACTAGCAACAAACCTTGTCAGTAATGTTTTGCCAGAGGCACTTAAGCAGACGACGCGGGCCAAGCTTTCAGTGACATAACTCAGTCTATGACACCCTACACATCTCGCATTGTTGTTCCCTTCCAATAATTTAATGTTCCCGTAACATTGTCGAAATTACTTTGTTTCATGAGTAATTGCTTTGTTTCATGAATCGTAAGGTGAAACATCGTATTGATTTCGTATTGACCTTGTATGAATTTCGCTGGCGAATTTTTCTTGAATATTAAGCTCACCAAATTTCCAACCTTCTTGTTAAGCCCTAGCATCTCCTTACCTAAAACCTTAAACCTTGAAGAGTATCTTTAAACGCTGCAGCGTACCAGCAGCCTCTACGACTTCTTTCAGGAAACGACTTTTGCAACAAATATATGCAAGCCTGTGAAAGAACTAAGTCACAAATTTCAATACCTCTACCACAAAACGCAAGGACGGATAGGCATCGCATGTTGTGAAACGCAAGTATTGCTCTGCCCAGCTATACATAAGGTTATCAATATGTTTCGCGTTTGTTTACATCCTCTTGCTGACGACTACAGCACCTTTCTTTAAGTGAAGAGAGAGCAGTCTTTGGCAACCAAATCTCACTAAAAGTTTACTGTCCGCGTTTATACCTGCCTCTTGTTTCGAGAGGCGTTCAGATACACAACACTCTTTCAACAATCATTAAATATTTATCTCCATATATACACGTCATGGACATTTATCGTATAAAAAGTTCAGTATTATTAGAAGATACTGTAATATAACATCGTTGTTGTAGAAGGCCGTAAGTGATGACACGAAGCTAAAATGAGCACAGATGAAAGGCATTGCAGCCTTGCTCTTAAACGGCATCAGCCGGCCAGTATACCACTGGTTGATGTGAAACCCGCGCAAAGCGGTGCCCAGTATACGCCACCATGATCGAATTTTCAGGAGAGCACCAGCACAACGACCACAAGCTCAAGAAAACGATGGCAAAAAGTGTCAGGTGGCAAGGGTACATCGCGAGTCGTGGATGCAGTGCGTGGCGACAGCGTGTGGGATGAAAATGCACCCGGTCTGAGAAGCACTTCATTCGGCAAGAACTGGTCCCGGTGTCTTCCCCGACCATGACGACATGCAGTAGGTGCTCGAATATCATACGCCGAGAAGTAAGGTCTTCGTACAAAACTTCACCATGTTAGCCGGGCTCTACCTTCTGGAAGCCCACAGTGTTCACTACTACCGCTTTTAGTAATTCGAAACTGCTCGCAGTGGTGCACACAAAGGAGGATTCAGGACTGGAGTTCTTGGCAAGGACAACGCAACCACTCAGTGGACTACTGGCCGTGCTCACCAGGCACACGTGCATGGTTGGGCAACGTAGATGGACCGCCAGTTGTGAGTGGTCTCTGGGTGGATGACGAACAGGAGTGTCCACCGTGTTCATTGCATGGAGGACGGCACGGCTGGGTGTAAGCTTCGCCAAGGTGGCGGAAAACTTTTCGCACCTGGCGTCACCTTGTGGTTTGGAGTCACTGCAGCTTTGGGCGTCGCCTCTGTGCCTGACTGCTTGATGAAACTCACGGTGCTCTTCGTAAGTCTGAGCGGGGAGCTAGAACGACGTGGAACGACAACTTGCTGCAATGGCGGACGTCCTGGCACGCTCTCACGCGCCGCCAGTGTTAGTTGACTGGGTGCGCGCGGTCGGTCCCAAATAAAATGCATACCATAAACCCACTGCGAGAAGAGGGCTACGTGTAGCCTAGAAGCGTTAAAATCAAATAGAACGTAATAAAACTTCACATAAACATTTTCCTGCACCACTGATTTTATTTTATCTTTGTAATCAATATATTTCTGATGTAATTATTTTACAAGAAACTTATTGTTCAAAAGAAAATTTTTCTTATATAAAATACCGCATATTTTGGATAGAGCGGACATCTAGAGTGGCGCGGGGGCTTAGCCGTATTTTTTACTTGAAAAACCGCTTATCGGAATATATTGAATGTCTTGCAAATAATTAAGACAGTGATATTTTAGCGTTAGACATTGGCCGTATATTTTTCTTGAAAAACCGCTCATTGGAATAGATTTAATTTCTTGGAAAAAATTTAGACAGTGATAATTTAGCGTTAGATATTTCTCTTCGGGTTGCCTCCCCATCAAGTTAATCACTTCTTATTTTACGGCAGGTGTTCAAGATAAACCTGTGCTTCATTCTGTAATGTCGTCTTGTGGGAAAAAAATAGTATTGGAGAGCGACTTTAATTCTCACCGTACAGGATGTGGCTTCAAAGCAAGCATTCATATTTTAAATTTAGAAGATAATTTCAACAATGTTTAAATATATAAACAACTAAATAAGTAAAAGTAGTACTGGGTATTATATTTCTGTTTATTACTGTCCCAATTTGCATATGTTGCTGTTTAAAATGATACAGGGTAGTGCAGTTTTCCCTGTGTGATTGTGCTAGTAGATTAGACTGCCAAACTACCTGAGCATAAGAAGCTCGAATAACTTTGTAGGATTGTAAAGCATTGTTTTCTTAAGTACTTATCGAGTATTTGTTTTGGTCAACATTACAATGAAGTACGTTTAGAAGCCTGTATATACCATGTCAATTCAAAAACAACTTTATGGAAATGTCCCAAACCTGAGACACCACATATTTGTGTTCTGCAAAACTTTTCGGCCTATTTTTAGAAGCATTGTAACAAGAAGACTTCTAATATATGCATATGTGCGAAATGTAACAAAATGGTGCTCAATACTTTCTATTCCCCTCTTCTCCGCGCAGAACCGGCGGATGGGTGATGGCGATATCAGACCAGTCTTGTGTAAATAAAAATTCAAAAGGGGCACAAGGCATTGAAATCTTGTGATTGTAAATTCTGCATGCTGACACTGAATTCACTGAGACTTTCATGTAAATATTAGTAGCTGATATTCTGCCCACGTTGTTCTTGATTCCATTTCATCAATGCAAATCGCTAGTTTGTTTGTTGGGTCGTGACCTCTCCGCTCTGGCACATACACACTCTGGGGCATAGGCCAAGAAAACTTGTTGCAGCCTATCGATGATAATCAAAGTAATGATTGTCAACCTATAACTAATTATATACTAAAAAATTAAAAGCACACTGGGAGCAGGTGAAGTGAGAAAATTTTAAAAAATTAAATTAACGAGATAAAATGAAAGCAAGTGAGTGGTAATACCGAAGCGAAAATGGAAAATATTGAGCTGACCAGGCAGTTGGGTTTACCTCGCCCGATCAAACTCGAATGTATGTCCTGCATTTTTTCACATTGACAATTATATCACTAGAATTTTTTATAATATAAAAAAGCAGACATCATATTAGAATACGTTTAGTCCCTTGAGTAAATTACATACTACATAAATACGTTTATGTGGTCCTGTTTTACGACGGAGGCACTAAGACTTGGAACATTTTTTTTGTTAAACCTACCTGAGAAAACAGAAAAACTAGAAGATATTTCCTAACACATCTCGCATTGCTGTTCCCTGCCAATATTTTGGATTGCGGTGGTAATGGGGAAATTCCTGTTTCATGAAGCTTCCCGTGAAAACTTTTTTTTCGCATTCATCTTCTACGAATGTCGCCAGCAAAGCTTTCTCGGCTATTAAACTACCAAACTTCCCATCATTTTTATTAAGCCCTACTATCTCCTTACCTAAAACCTTAGCCGTTACAGAAAGCATTATTCTAAACGCTGTGCAGTGGACGAGCAGCCTCTACGAGTTCTTTCGAAGAACAATTACGCAAGCCTGTGAAAGAACTAAGTCACAAATTTCAATACCTCTACCACGAAACGCAAGGGCGGATAGGCATAGCATGGTATGAAACGCAAGTATTGCTCTGCCCAGCTATACATCACGTTATCAATCTGTTTCGCGTTTGTTTACATCCTCTTGCTGACGATGACTCCAGCACCTTTCTTTAAGTGAAGAGAGAGCAGCCTTTGGCGACCAAATCTCACTAAAATTTTAGTGTCCGCGTTTGTACCTGCCTCTTGTTTCGAGAGGCATTCAGGTACACAACACTCTTTCAACAATCATTAAATATTTATCTCCAAATATACACGTCGTCGACATTTATCGTATCAAATGTTCAGAATTATTAGAAGATACTGTAATATAACATCGTTGTTGTAGAAAGCCGTAAGTGATGACACGATCCTAAAATGAGCACAGATGGAAGGCATTGCAGCCTTGCTCTTCAACGGTATCAGCCGGCCAGTATACCACTGGTTGATGCGAAACCCGGGCAAAGCGGTGCTCAGTATACGCCACCATGATCAAATTTATAGGAGAGCACCAGCACAACGACCACAAGCTCAAGAAAATGATGGAGAAAAGTGTCAGGTGGCAAGGGTCCATCGTGAGTCGTAGATGCAGTGCGTGGCGACAGCGTGTGGGATGAAAATGCGCCCGGTCTGAGAAGCACTTCATTCGGCAAGAACTGGTCCCGGTATCTTCCCCGACCACGACGACATGCAGTAGGTGCTCGAATATCATATGCCGAGAAGTAAGGTCTTCGTACAAAACTTGACCATGTTCGCCAGGCTCTACATTCTGGAGGCCCACAGTGTTCACTACTACCGCTTTTAGTAATTCGAAACTGCTCGCAGTGGGGCACACAAAGGAGGATTCAGGACTGGAGTTCTTGGCAAGGACAACGCAACCACTCAGTGGACTACTGGCCGCGCTCACCAGGCACACCTGCATGGTTGGGCAACGTAGATGGACCGCCAGTTGTGAGTGGTCTCTGGGTGGATGACGAACAGGAGTGTCCACCGTGTTCATTGCATGGAGGACGGCACGGCTGGGTGTAAGCTTCGCCAAGGTGGCGGAAAACTTTTCGCACCTGGCGTCACCTTGTGCTTTGGAGTCACTGCTGCTTTTGGCGTCGCCTCTGTTCCTGCCTGCTTGATGAAACCCACGGTGCTTTTCGTATGTCTGAGCGGGGAGCTGGAACGACGTGGAACGACAACTTGCTGCAATGGCGGAAGTCCTGGCACGCTCTCATGCGCCGCCAGTGTTAGTTGACAGGGTGCGCGCGGTCGGTCCCAAATAAAATTCATGACATAAACCCACTGACAGGAATGGTCACGTGTGGCCTAGAAGCGTTGAAATGAAATAGAACATAATGAAACTTCAGGTGAATTATTTCCTGCCTCTACTAATTTACTTCACCCTTGTAATCAATAGTTTCCAAATGTAATTATTTAGCAAGAAACTTGGTGTTCAGAAGAAAATTTTTATATAGAAAATACCGCATATCTAGTTTAGACCAGCCATCTAGAGTGACGTGGTGGCTTAGGCGTATTTTTTACTTGAAAAACCACTACTCGAAATGATTTACATGTCTTAGAAATATATAATTTGGACAGTGATATTTAAGCGTTAGACATTTCTCTTCCGTTATGCCCCCCTTTCAAGTTAGTCACTTCATATTTTACAGCAGGTGTACAAAGTAATTCTGTGCTTAGTTTTGTAACGTCGTCTTGAAGGAAAAAAATAGTATTGGAGAGCGACTTTAATTCTCACCATACAGGATGTGGCTTCAAAGCAAGCATTCAGATTTTCAATTTAGAAGATAGTTTGAACAATGTTGAAATATAAAAAACAACTAAATGAATAAAAGTAGTACTGGCCAATATATTCCTCTTCAATACTGTCCCACTTGTATATGTTTCTGTTTAAAATGATACAGGGTAGTGCAGTTTTCCCTGTGTGATTGTGCTATGTTACGACCGGCCCTGGGGAGCCAAGCAGGAAGAGTTTGGGGGAGAACCGGTTCTTGACCGACGGTGTCGTCCACCCCCACCTCCCCATTCGGGTTCCTCCTCTCGCCGGGAGAGCTCCGGGGTCTGCTGTGCGTTCGTTACCATGTTTGGTAACATTTTAGGGCGCCGTGACCATATATGGACCTCGTGTTAGGTTGTGCCACTCCATGTGTTGTGAGGTGTGTTTCCCCCTCTCTCGTAACCGAGGTGCCGGAGGCACCGTATTGGCTGACGATGCGGACAGGGCGCCCAGTGTCAACGGCGCGGCGCTATAAAATGCCGAAGACGTTTTGTATCACACTCACTCTTCTCTCTTTGGGTCAGTTGACCACTTCTTCACATGTAAATAAATCTCTGTTGTTCGTTAGGGCGCTTCTTCTCGCTGAATTGTTGGACGATGGATCCTGTGACGGGGCCAGCTACCGAAAACGAGACCGGCAGGACCCGGAGTCACAACAACTGGATGGCAGCGGCGGGATGCTGATAACCCCGAAAGCGACCACTGGACGGAGTGAGCCCGAAGTTCAACAACGGGACGACAGGAGAAGGATGACACGAGCTCATCGACTTCCAAAGGGAATCGAACGGCAGTTCTGAGAGGCACGACGCCGGAGACATGACTGCGAACTGGTTGAGTGCCGGCTTTCTTTGTTAAATTTTACCAGGCATTTACTCTATGTGTTAAGTAAAAGCTGGTAGAGAGGGGCTGTCTTGGTCATTGGGTTAACAGGTAACTTGCGTCAGGCAGAAATTGTGTGATAGCTTGGTTAAGCTCTTTCTGTCAGTGGCGTCAAGGTTAACAGTGGCAGGGCAGGATTCCGTATAAGAGCTTTTTGAAGCTTTATTTGTAGACTAAGTTAACGGAAAACTTGAGGCAAGGCAGGTATCTAGAGCTGTCGTTGGCGTCAAGGTTAATTAGTTGCAGAACAGGAATCTTTGTGGAACAGAGACAGCGGTACTGGAAGCAGCCATGAATCTGAAATCCCTGCGAAAGTCCATGTTGTTGCTACTTGCAAGGGAGTTGAATCTGGAGGTGTCGGACTCTCAAAGAAAGCCAGAGCTGATAGAGGCGATTCTCGCATTGGGGGCGGAGGATGACGAGCTGTCAGAATGTGTCGAGGAGATTCAGGAGAGGAGAGCGGCAAAGGCCGAAAGAAAGGCGGCCGCGGCCGAGGCCGAAAGAAAGGCGGCCGAGGCCGAAAGGAAAGCGGCAGAAGCCGAAGCAGATAAGATGCGAAAGCACGAGCTTGAAATGAAGCGCCTCGAGCTAGAGATTAGCCATAATAGTAGAACAGGAGGCAGCGAGGCATCCGGTACCGCAGAGCGGGTCAGGTTCAAAATGACGGACCTAATGAGATCGTACAAGCTAGGGGAGGACATTGGGCTGTTCCTCGTCAACATTAAGAGAACTTGTGAAAGGCAAGGTTTCAGCCAGGATACATGGCCACAACGCTTGTTGTCCCTACTTCCGGGGGAGGCCTCAGAAGTAATCGCGCGCCTCACGAAAGAGAAGGCTGACGAGTACAGTGAGGTAAAGTCGAGCCTTCTCAAGAAATACAGGTTGTCAGCGGAAGGTTTCAGACAAACATTTCGCAACGCCGTAAAAGAGAACAATGATTCATACCCGCAGTTTGCTTACAAGTTAATGGCCAACATGGGGGAGTGGCTCAAAGAGGCAAAGGCGTATGGGAATCATGATAAGGTGCTTGAGTGTATCGGTCTGGAACAATTCTATCAAAGGTTACCAGAAAAGGTGAGGTTCTGGGTGCAGGATAGACCGGACGTGAACACCGTAACGAAAGCCGCAGAGCTCGCTGAAGAATTCGTTACGCGCCGCGCCCTCGGGGCAAACAGCGAGCCAAACAGGGAAAAATTCCTACTACCGAATAAGGCGCCGTTTAGAAAACAACCGACAAGTCTCGCACAAAAGGGTGAGGAAAACAATTCATCTAACCATGGGGCGTCGGCAGAGGCAAGCAAAAGGAAATTTGAGGCGAGAAAACCGGCTGCTTGTTTCAATTGCCACGAAACAGGGCACTTCGCGAAACACTGCCTGAAAGAAAAGGTGGCCTTTTTATCTATAAATGAAGCCGACGAGAACATGAAGTTTTTAGAGCCCTATATGTACGACCTTACCGTGAACGGCAAGCAGTGTCGGGTTCTTAGAGACTCCGCAGCCACTATGGACGTAGTTCATCCGTCTTTTGTTCAGTCCGGACAGTATTCAGGAGACTGTGCCTGGATTAGACAAGCCGTAGAAGCAAACAGTCAGTGCCTCCCCGTAGCTAAAGTTTTCCTTAAAGGCGCATTTGGTACGTTGGAAACGGAAGTCGCGGTATCGCCATATCTACCCCCTCAGTATCCTTACTTATTTTCAAATAAGTCAGATCAAATGCTGAAGGAGAAAGGTCTAACGTTGGGAGAAGGCATAGTGCAGGCACTGACTAGATCGAAGGCACGTGCGCTGGCTGCGAGAGCAACATTTACTGAGGCAAACAAGCCTCAAATCGACAACGGGCCTGGTTGCGAGTTGGACACCACGGTAACAAATCGCCTTGTGCGAGAACAGGCTGCAGAAGCCGTAGTCGCGGAGGCAACTATTCCTAAAGGGGACGTTGAACCTCCTCCCGAATTGGAAGGGGTCAATTACGCCTCGTTGACCGAGCAAATAGAAAATGCCGTTGCTCCCAAGCCGATTCCTGGTAGTACAGAGGATAGCACAGAGGGTGACACATTCCAGGTACTAGGAAATACAAAAGAGTTGTGTGTCATACCAACTTCGGATAATTTCAGTCGGCTGCTGCAGGTGAGTCCCGCTTCATTAATAACCGAACAAAAGGGGGACCCGACGCTTAAGCAATTCCAGGACAGTTCGAAAGAGGGAATTGCCAAACGAAATGTGAGATTCCAAGAGAGGAGCGGCATACTCTATCGAAAATATCTAGATAGGCGAGGAGTAGAGTTTGACCAGGTAGTCGTACCCCAGGCGCATCGTCAGGATTTGCTTAGTTTGGTGCATGGAGAATCATGGTCAGGCCACTTAGGCGTAAAGAAGACGAAAAATCGTCTTTTACAGGAATACTACTGGCCTGGATGCTTTAAAGATGTAGAGAGGTTTGTAAAATCTTGCGATGTGTGTCAGCGAGTGGGTAAGCCGGGAGATAAGGCGAAATTTTCAATGAAGCTGGTACCCGTAATCACGGAGCCCTTTCGTCGGTTGGTAATTGACACAGTAGGTCCTTTGCCCAAGACAACTTCAGGCTACCGTCACACCCTGACCTTAATCTGCCCAGCTACTAAATTTCCAGAGGCGGTCCCGCTAAAAGAGCGAAGTTCCGTGGAAGTAGTGAACGCACTTATGTCCGTGTTTGCCCGGGTAGGCTTTCCTGCCGAGATACAATCGGACCAGGGCATCATTTTCACGAGTGCCTTAACGACAACCTTTCTAGAGCGGTGTGGCGTGAAGTTATTGCATAGTTCAGTCTACCATCCGCAGTCGAACTCGATAGAAAAGCTTCACTCCGTGATGAAGCGAGTGTTAAGAGCCTTATGTTTTGAACGAAAAACTGACTGGGAAATGTGCTTACCTGCAACGATGTTTGCACTAAGAACTGCACCACATGAGACAACAGGGTTTACGTCAGCGGAACTTGTTTACGGCCGCAGACTGCGATCTCCTCTTCGTATGCTGAGAGAGTCGTGGGAAGGTCAGGGTGATGATCCTGTAGTAGTGGAATATGTCCTCACCTTATTGGATCGTCTAACAACAGCCCAAGAACTGACCGAGAGTGCGATGACCAAAGCACAGCAGAAGGCTAAGCTTTACTACGATCGGACAGCTAAAGCGCGACACTTTGCTGTAGGAGACAGGGTCATGTTGTTGAGGCCCTCCCAAAAGAATAAGCTTGAAGTGCAATGGGTCGGCCCGGCCGAAATTACTCGAAAATTGTCTGACACCAACTATGTGGTAAAATTACCAGGAAGTCGTAAGGTACACCAGGTGTATCATAGCAACTTACTCAAACCCTATAAAGAGAGGGAAGCCATCGTGAACATGACTTTAAATGTCCCGGAAGAGGTACCGGCAGAAATTCCTGAACTAGCTCCCGAATCGGACGAAGTCCCGATCGAGAAAAGAGTTGAGGATTTAGTATCAAAGTCACAGCTGACAATGAAGCAGAAGCAGAAATTACGTGGTCTTTTGACCGAGTTTCAGGACAGATTTGTAAGCGAGCCAGGCCGGACATCCGTCCTCACTCATGACATAGAGCTTACCTCGTCGGAACCGGTAATATCTAAGACGTATCGGGTGTCACCTCGCCGGCTTGAGCTAATAAAAGCAGAGGTTAACAGGATGCTGGAATTGGGCGTGATTGAGCCGTGTGAAAGTGATTACACTTCCCCGTTAATTCTTGTGGAAGTACCCGGCAAAGATCCGCGTCCTTGCGTAGACTATCGTAAGTTAAACCTCATCACCAAGGATCAGACATACCCAATTCCCCACATTGAGGAACGCGTCGAGAGGGTAAGCAGCGCGCAATTTATCTCAACGCTAGACCTAGTGAGAGGTTACTGGCAGGTGCCGCTCACCGAGAGGGCGAGCCGGTATGCTGCATTTATTTCACCATTGGGGACATTCCGACCTAAAGTGTTGAGTTTCGGCCTAAAGAACGCGCCTTACTGTTTTTCAAATTTAATGGATAAGGTTTTGCGGGGTCAAGAGAACTTCGCATTGCCTTACTTGGACGACGTTGCCGTGTTTTCCTCGTCCTGGCCAGATTACTTGGCGCATTTGAGAGCAGTACTGACACGCCTACGCGAAGCAGGTTTAACGGTAAAGGCGCCCAAGTGTCAGCTAGCACAAGCAGAGGTACTCTATCTCGGGCATGTTATCGGTCGAGGGCATCGCCGTCCCTCTGAAATGAAAGTGGCAGCTATCCGAGACTTTCCCCAGCCCCGAACGAAAACCGATATTCGGGCTTTTCTTGGAATAGCTGGTTACTATCGTAAGTACATCCCTAGATATTCCGACATTGCCAGCACTCTTACTGACGCGTTGCGCAAGACCGAGCCCCAAGTGGTCGACTGGGATGAGGAGAAAGAAAAGGCTTTCCGCGTTTTGAAAGCGGCCTTGTCGAGCCAACCTTTGCTTAGTTCACCGGACTACTCGAAGCCTTTCATAGTCCAATGCGACGCTAGTGATAGAGGCATGGGGGCAGTTCTTAGTCAAAGGGATGAGGCGGATGAAGAGCATCCCGTCCTCTATATTAGCCGGAAACTCACCCTTCGCGAGCAGGTTTACAGCGCTAGCGAAAAGGAATGTGCGTGCTTGGTTTGGGCAGTCCAGAAACTGGCTTGTTATATTGCCGGAAGCAAGTTCATTGTGGAAGTGGACCATTGTCCTCTCACCTGGCTACAGACCATGTCCGCTAAGAACGGCCGCCTGCTGCGTTGGAGCCTCGTTTTGCAACAATATACGTTTGAAATACGCTACAAAAAGGGTGTACTCCATGGCAACGCTGATGGCTTAAGTCGATGCCCCTGACGCGAGAGGATGTTTCGAGAACTCATGCATTTTTTTTCCTGACCTAGACAAGAGCTAGTGATTGTTTTTTTACTCTTTTAGGTGCACTTGTTTGAAAACGTTGAAGACACGGCTATCCAGGGTTTTGGGTTCGGTGTGCTTCCAGTGTTGTTGTTTTGTGTCACCTTAAAGTGTGAGTAACATTTTTAATAAATTGTGTATTTCCTTTAATATCAGTTAAAGGGGAAATTGCCTGGTGAAGTTTGGCGGAATTGTCCGGCGCTCACCGGCTTAGTAGTTGTGTTTTCATGTGCGTATGTGATGTCTGTTGAGCCCACAATGAAGCAGGTGTTGCCCTCTACTTCATCAAAGACGGTCGTCACCAAACCGACTGCCGGCGCTGATCTCTCCGGACAGTGGCTGCAAACCTCAGCCCATCGAGATCTTCACCCCCCCGCGCGAGAGACTGTTACGACCGGCCCTGGGGAGCCAAGCAGGAAGAGTTTGGGGGAGAACCGGTTCTTGACCGACGGTGTCGTCCACCCCCACCTCCCCATTCGGGTTCCTCCTCTCACCGGGAGAGCTCCGGGGTCTGCTGTGCGTTCGTGACCATGTTTGGTAACATTTTAGGGCGCCGTGACCATATATGGACCTCGTGTTAGGTTGTGCCACTCCATGTGTTGTGAGGTGTGTTTCCCCCTCTCTAGTGGCAGAGGTGCCGGAGACACCGTATTGGCTGACGATGCGGACGGGGCGCCCAGTGTCAATGGCGCGGCGCTATAAAATGCCGAAGACGTTTTGTATCACAATCACTCTTCTCTCTTTGGGTCAGTTGACCACTTCTCCACTTGTAAATAAATCTCTGTTGTTCGTTCGGGCGCTTCTTTCTCGCTGAATTGTTGGACAATGGATCCTGCGACGGGGCCAGCTACCGAAAACGAGACCGGCAGGACCCGGAGTCTCAACAGCTAGTAGACCAGACTGCCAAATTGCCTGATCATAACAAGGTCGAATATTTTTGTTGGGTTGTAACGCATCGTTTGCTTAATTACTTATCGAGTATATTTAGTAGTCAAGATTACAATGCAGTATGTTCAGAAACCTGTATATACCATGCCGTATCGAAAACATTTTTTTAGCAATGTCCCAAATCGGAGACGCCACATATTTGTGTTCTGCAGACCTATTCGACCTATTTGTGGAAGCGTTGTAACAAGACTTCTAATATATGCATATCTGCGAAATGTAATAAAATGGTGCTCAATACTTTCTATTCCCCTCATCTCCGCGCAGAACTGGCAGATGGGTGATGGCCATATCAGACCAGTCTTGTGTAAAGGAAAGTTCAAAAGGGGCACAAGGCATTGAAATCTTGTGATTGTAATTTCTGCATATCGAGACTGAATTCCCTGAGATTTTCATGTAAATATTAGATGCTGATATTCTGCCCACGTTATTCTTGATTCCATTCCATCAATGCAAATCGCTAGTTTGTTTGTTGGGTCGTGACCTCTTGACTCTCGCACATACACACTTTTGGGTATTGACCAAGAAAACTTGTTGCAGCCTGTGGATGATAACGAAAATAATGAGTACAACTAAATAATAATTGACAAAGAAAAAAATCAAAGAACAGCGGGAAGGTGAAGTGACAAAATTTTATTAATAAAGTTTAGAATAAGAATGAAAGGAAATGAGTGCTAATAACAAATCGAAAATGTGAAATTTTGAGCTGACCAGGCAGTTGAGTTTACCTCGCCCGATCAAACTCGAATGTATGTCCTGCATTTTTTCACATTGAAAATTATATCAGTAGAAGTTTTTATAATATAATAAAGCAGACATCATATGAAAATACGTTTAGTTCTTTGAATAAACTACATACTGCATCAAATACGTTTCTGTGGCCCTGTCCTAAGAAGGAGGCACTAAGACTTGGAACATGTTTTTGGTTAAACTTAATCCTACCTGAGAAAACAGAAAAACTAGAAGTCATTTCCTTACACATCTCGCATTGCTTTTCCCTCCCAATAATTTAAGATTGCGGTGGTAAAGGGGGAATTCCTGTTTTATGAAGCTTCTCGTGAAACATTTTTTTCCCATTCATCTTGTACGAATGTCGCCAGCAAAGCTTTCTCGGTTATTAAACTACCCAACTTCCTATCATTCCTATTAAGCCCTACTATCTCCTAACCTAAAACCTTAGCCTTTACAAAAAGCCTTATTTTAAACGCTGTTCAGTGGACGAGCAGCCTCTACGAGTTCTTTCGAAGAACGATTACGCAAGCCTTTGAAATAACTAAGTAAAAAATTTCAATACCTCTACCACGAAACGCAAGTGCTGATGGGAATATCATGTTGTGAAATGCATGTATTGCTCCCCTTAGCTATACATAACGCCATCAATATGTTTCGCGGTTGTTTACATCCTCTTTCTGACGATGGCTCCAGCGACTTTGTTGAACTGAAGAGAGAGCAGCCTTTGGCGACCACATCTCACTAAAATTTTAGTGTACGCGTTTATACCTGCCTCTTGTTTCGAGAGGCGTTCAGATACACAACACTCTTTCAACAATCAATAAATATTTTTTTGTCATATATACACGTCGTGAACATTTGTCGTATAAAAAGTTCAGAAGATACTGTAATATAACATCGATGTTGTAGACGGCCTGAAGTGGTGAGACGATGCTAAAGTGAGCACAGATGGAAGTCATTGCAGCCTTGCTCTTCAACGGTATCAGCCGGCCAGTATAACACTGGTTGATGTGAAACCCGGGCAAAGCGGTGCCCAGTATACGCCGCCATGATCGAGTTTCCAGGAGAGCACCAGCACGATGACCACAGGCTCAAGAAAACGATGGCGAAAAGTGTCAAGTGGCAAGGGTCCATCGCGGGTCGTGGATGCAGTGCGTGGTGGCAGCGTGTGGGATGAAAATGCACCCGGATCGAGAAGCACTTCATTCGGCAAGGACTGGTCGCGGTGTCTTCCCAGACCGCGACGACGTGAAGAACCTGTAGGTGCTCAAATATCAGACGTCGAGAAGTAAGGTCTTCATACAAAACTTGACCATGTTCGCCAGGCTCTACCTTTGGGAAGCCCACAGTGTCCACTACTACCGCTGTTAGTAACTCGAAACTGCTCGCAGTGGAGCACACAGAGGAGGATTCAGGTCTGGAGTTCTTGGCAAGGACAACGCAACCACTCAGTGGACTAATGGCCGCACTATCCAAGCACAGGTGCATGGTTGGGCAACGTAGATGGACCGCCATTTGTGAGTGGTCTCTTAGTGAATGATGAACAGGAATGTCCACCGTGTTCATTGCATGGAGGACGGCACGGCTGGGTGTAAGCTTCGCCATGGTGGCGGAAAACGTTTCGCACCTGGCGTCACTTTGTGGTTTGGAGTCACTGCTTCTTTGAGCGTTGCCTCTGTGCCTGACTGCTTGATGGAACTCACGGTTGGCTTCGTATTTCTGAGCGGGGAGCTGGAACGACGTGGAACGACAACTTGCTGCAATGGCGGAAGTCCTGGCACGCTCTCACGCGCCGCCAGTGTTAGTTGACTGGGTGCGCGCGGTCAGTCCCAAATAAAATGTATGACATAAACCCACTGAGAGGAATGGGCCATGTGTGGCCTAGAAGCATTAAAATGAAATAGAGCATATTGAAGCTTCAGGTGAATTTTTTTCTGCCCCTACTGATTTTATTTTACCCTAGTAATCAGTACTTTTCAGATGTAAGTATTTTTGCAAAAAACTCAGTGTTCAAAAGAAAATTTTCACATAGAAAATTCCGCATATTTTGGCTAGAGCGGCCATCTAAAGTGACACGGGGGCTTAGCCGTATTTTTTACTTGAATAACCGCTCATCAGAATAGATCGAATGCCTTAGACATAACGTATACAGTGATGCTTTAGCGTTAGATATTTCTCTTCCGGAATGCCTCCCTTTCTAGTTTGTCACTTCATATTTTACAGCACGTGTTCAAGGTAAAGCTGTGCTTAATTCTATAAAGTTGTCTTGTAGATCAAGAAAATAGTATTGGACAGTGACTTTAATTCTCATCATACATGATGTCACTTCAAAGCACGCATTCGTATTTTAAATTTAGAAGATAATTTCAACAATGTGGAATTATAAAAAACAACTAAACAAATTTAAGTAGTACTTAGTAATACATTGCTGATTAATACTTTCCCAATTTGTATATATCGCTGCCTAAAATGATACAGGGTAGGGCAGTTTTCCATGTGTGATTGTGCTAGTTGACCAGACTGCCAAATTACCTGATCATAACAAGCTTCACTATCTTTGTAGTGTTGTAACACATTGTTTGCTTAATTACTTATCACGTATTTTTAGTAGTCAAGATTACAATGAAGTACGTTTAGAAGACTGTATATACCATGCCGTATCAAAAACATCTTTTTGGCAATGTCCCAAACCTGGGGCGCCACATCTTTGTGTTCTGCAGGCCAATTCGGTTTATTTGTGCAAGCGGAGTAACAAGAAGACTTCTAATATATGCATATCTGCGATATGTGATAAAATAGTGCTCAATATTTTCTATTTTTTTCACCTTCACGGAGAACTGGCAGATGGGTGATGGTGATATCAGAGCAGCCTTGTGTAAATGAAAGTTCAAAGGGGGCACATCGCATTTAAATCTCCTGATTGTAACTTCTGCATGCCGAGTCTGAATTCACTGAGACTTTCATGTAAATATTAGATGCTGATATTCTGCCCACGATGTTCTTGGTTCCATTCCATCAATACAAATGGCTAGTTTGTTTGTTGGGTCGTGACCTCTCTGCTCTGGCACCTGCACACTCTGGGGCATTGGCCAAGAAAACTTGTCGCAGCCTGTGAATGATAACCAAAATATTGATAGTCAACCTATAACTAATAATTTACGAAGAAAAAAGTAAAAGAACAGCTTGAGCAGGTGAGTGAAAATTTTCAATAATGAAATACCAGAATAAAAATGAAAGGAAATGAGGGGTAACACCAAACCGAAAATAGGAAATTTCGAGCTGATCAGGCAGTTGAGCTTACCTCCCCCGATCAAAATCGAATGTATGTCCTGCATTTTTTCACATTCACAATTATATCAATAGAACTTTTTATAATGTAATAAAGCAGACATCATAATAAAACACGTTTAGTTCCTTGAATAAGTTACATACTGCATCAAATACGTTTCTTTGGCACTGTCCTAAGACGGAGGCACTAAATCTTGGAACATTTTCTAGGTTAAACTTAAACCTACCCGAGAAAACGGAATAACTAGAAGTCGTTTCCTATAACACATCTCCCATTGCTTTCTCCCCCAATAATTTAAGATTCCGGTTGTAATGGGGAAATTGCTTTGTTTCATGGAGCTTCATGTGAAACATTTTTTTTTCGCATTCATCTTGAGCGAATGTCGCTAGCAACGTTTTCTCATTTATTAAACTTCCCAACTTCCCATCATTTTTATTAAGCCCTACTATCTCCTTACCTAAAACCTTAGCCTTTCCAACCTTATTCCAAACGCTGTGCAGTGCACGAGCAGCAGCCTCTACGAGTTCTTTAAAGGAACGAATACGCAAGCCTGTGAAAGAACTAAGTCACAAATTTATTACCTCTACCACAAAGCGCAAGTGCGGATGGTAATAGCATGTTTTGAAACGCAAGTATTGCTACGCCTAGCTCTGCATAACGTCATCACTCTGTTTCGCGTTTGTTTACATCCTCTTTCTGACGATGACTCCAGCTCCTTTGTTGAAGTGAAGATAGAGCCGTCTTTGGCAACCACATCTCACTAAAATTTTAGTGTCCGCTATTATACCCGCCACTTGGTTCGAGAGGCGTTCAAATACACAACACTCTCAACAATCATTAGAAATTTATCTCAATATATACATGTCGTATTCATTTGTCGTATAAAAGTTTAGTAATATTAGAAGATGCTGTTAAATAACATCGTTGTGGTAGAAGCCCAGAAGTGATGAGAAGATGCTAATAAATGAGCACAGCTGGAAGGCATTGCAGCCTTGCTCTTCAACGGTATCAGCCGGCCAGTACCACTTGTTTATGTGAAACCCGGGCAAAGCGGTGCCCAGTACTCGCCGCCATGATCGAGTTTCCCGGAGAGCACCAGCACAACGACCACAGCCTCGAGAAAACGATGACGAAAAGCGTCAGCCGGTGGCAAGGGTCCATCGCGAGTCGTAGATGCAGTGCATGGTGACAGCGTGTTGGATGAAAATGCGCCCGGTCTGAGAAGCACTTCTTTAGGTAAAATCTGGTCCCGGTGTCTTCCCTGACCGCGACGACGTGAAGAACCAGTAGGTGCTCGAATATCAGACGCCGAGAAGTAAGGTCTTCGTGCAAAACTTGCCCATGTTCGCATGGCTCTATCTTCTGGAACCCCACGGTGTCCACTGATACCCCTGTTAGAAATTCAAAACTGCTCACAGTCGTGTACACAAAGGAGGATTCAGAGCTGGCGTTCTTAGCAAGGACACCGCAACCACTCAGTGGACTAATGGCCGCGCTCACCAGGCAGACGTGCATGGTTGGGCAACGTAGATGGACCGCCAGTTGTGAGTGGTCTCTTGGTGGATGACGAACAGGAATGTCCACCGTGTTCATTGCATGGAAGACGGCACGGCTGGGTGTAAGCTTCGCAAGGTGGCGGAAAACTTTTCGCACCTGGCGTCACGTTGTGGTTTGGAGTCACTGCTGCTTTGGGCGTCGCCCCTGTGCCTGACTGCTTGATGAAACTCACGGTGCTCTTCGTATGTCTGAGCGGGGAGCTCGAACGACGAGGAACGACAACATGCTGCAATGGCGGTCGTCCTGGCATGCTCTCACGCGCCGCCAGTGCTAGTTGACTGGGTGGCGCGGTCGGTCCCAAATAAAATGCATGACATAAACCCACTGCGAGAAGAGGGCTATGTGTGGCATAGAAGCGTTAAAATGAAATAGAACGAAAGGTGATCTTTTTCCTTCCACTTCTGATTTTATTTTATTTTTGTAATCAATATATTTCAGATGTAATTATTTTACAAGAAACTTATTGTTCAAAAGAAAATTTTTCTTATATAAAATACCGCATATTTTGGATAGAGCGGACATCTAGAGTGGCGCAGGGGCTTAGCCGTATTTTTTACTTGAAAAACCGCTTATCGGAATATATTGAATGTCTTGCAAATAATTAAGACAGTGATACTTTAGCGTTAGACATTGGCCGTATACATTTCTTGAAAAACCGCTCATTGGAATAGATTTAATTTCTTGGAAAAAATTTAGACAGTGATAAATTAGCGTTAGATATTTCTCTTCGGGTTGCCTACCCATCAAGTTAATCACTTCTTATTTTACGGCAGGTGTTCAAGATAAACCTGTGCTTCATTCTGTAATGTCGTCTTGTGGGAAAAAAATAGTATTGGAGAGCGACTTCAATTCTCACCGTACAGGATGTGGCTTCAAAGCAAGCATTCATATTTTAAATTTAGAAGATAATTTGAACAATGTTGAAATATATAAACAACTAAATAAGTAAAAGTAGTACTGGGTATTATATTTCTGTTTATTACTCTCCCAATTTGCATATGTTGCTGTTCAAAATGATACAGGGTAGTGCAGTTTTCCCTGTGTGATTGTGCTAGTAGATTAGACTGCCAAACTACCTGAGCATAACAAGCTCGAATAACTTTGTAGGATTGTAAAGCATTGTTTTCTTAATTACTTAATTACTTATTGAGTATTTGTTGTGGTCATCATTACAACGAAGTACGTTTAGAAGCCTGTATATACCATGTTACATCAAAAACAACTTTATGGAAATGTTTCAAACCTGAGACACCACATATTTGTGTTCTGCAAACCTATTCGGCCTATTTTTGGAAGCATTGTAACAAGAAGACTTCTAATATATGCATATCTGCGAAATGTAAAAAAATGGTGCTCAACACTTTCTATTCCCCTCTTCTCCGCACAGAACCGGCGGATGGGTGATGGCGATATCAGACCAGTCTTGTGTAAATAAAAGTTCAAAAAGGGTACAAGGCATTGAAATCTTGTGATTGTAACTTCTGCATGCCGAGACTGAATTCCCTGAGATTTTCATGTAAATAATAGATCCTGATATTCTGCCCGCGTTGTTCTTGATTCCATTTCATCAATGCGAATCGCTAGTTTGTTTGTTGGGTCGTTACCTCTCTGCTCTGGCACATACACACTCTGGGGCATTGGCCAAGAAAACTTGTTGCAGCCTATCGATGATAATCAAAGTAATGATCGTCAACCTATAACTAATAATATACTAAAAAATTAAAAGCACACTGGGAGCAGGTGAAGTGAGAAAATTTAAATAAAATAAATTAACACAATAAAATGAATGCAAGTGAGTGGTAATACCAAAGCGAAAATGGAAAATATTGAGCTGACCAGGCAGTTGGGTTTACCTCGCCTGATCAAACTCGAATGTATATCCTGCATTTTTTCACATTGACAATTATATCACTAGAATTTTTTAAAATATAAAAAGCAGACATCATATTAGAATACGTTTTTTCCTTGAGTAAATTACTTACTACATAAATACGTTTCTGTGGTCCTGTCCTAAGACGGAGGCACTAAGACTTGGAACATTTTCTTTGTTAAACTTAAACCTACCTGAGAAAACAGAAAAACTAGAAGTAATTTCTTAACACATCTCGCATTGCTGTTCCCTTCGAATATTTCGGATTGCGGTGGTAATGGGGAAATTCCTGTTTCATGAAGCTTCGCGTCAAAATTTTTTTTTCGCATTCATCTTGTACGAATGTCGCCAGCAAAGCTTTCTCGGCTATTGAACTACCAAACTTCCCATCATTTTTATTAAGCCCTACTATCTCCTTACCTAAAACTTTAGCCTTTCCAACCTTATTCCAAACGCTGTGCAATGGACGAGCAGCCTCTACGAGTTCTTTCAAGGAACGATTACGCAAGCCTGTGGAAGAACTAAGTCACAAATTTCAATACCTCTACCACGAAACGCAAGTGCTGATGGGAATATCATGTTGTGAAATGCATGTATTGCTCCCCTTAGCTATACATAACGTCATCAATCTGTTTCGCGTTTGTTTACATCCTCTTTATGACGATGACTCCAGCGAACTTGTTGAAGTGAAGAGAGAGCAGCCTTTGGCGACCAAATCTCACCAAAAGTTTAGTGTGCGCGTTTGTACCTGCCTCTTGTTTCGAGAGGCGTTCAGATACACAACACTCTTTCAACAATCATTAAATATTTATCTCCCTATATACACGTCATGGACATTTATCGTATAAAAAGTTCAGTATTATTAGAAGATACTGTAATATAACATCATTGTTGTAGAAGGCCGTAAGTGATGACCCGGTGCTAAAATGAGCACAGATGGAAGGCATTGAAGCCTTGCTCTTCAACGGTATCAGCCGGCCAGTATACCACTGGTTGATGTGAAACCCGGGCAAAGCGGTGCCCAGTATACGCCGCCATGATCGAGTTTTCAGGAGAGCACCAGCACAACGACCACAAGCTCAAAAAAAAAAACGATGGCGAAATGTGTCATGTGGCAAGGGTCCATCGTGAGTCGTAGATGCAGTGCGTGGCGACAGCGTGTGGGATGAAACTTCACCCGGTCCGAGAAGCACTTCATTCGGCAAGGACTGGTCGCGGTATCTTCCCCGACCACGACGACATGCAGTAGGTGCTCGAATATCAGACGCCGAGAAGTAAGGTCTTCGTGCAAAACTTGCCCATGTTCGCCAGGCTCTACATTCTGGAGGCCCACAGTGTCCACTATTACCGCTTTTAGTCATTCGAAACTGCTCGCAGTGGTGCACACAAAGGAGGATTCAGGACTGGAGTTCTTGGCAAGGACAACGCAACCACTCAGTGGACTACTGGCCGCGCTCACCAGGCAGACGTGCATGGTTGGGCAACGTAGATGGACCGCGAGTTGTGAATGGTTTCTGAGTGGATGACGAACAGGGATGTCTACCGTGTTCATTGCATGGAAGACGGTACGGCTGGGAGTAAGCTTCGACAAGGTGGCGGAAAACTTTTCGCACCTGGCGTCACCTTGTGGTTTGGAGTCACTGCTGCTTTGGGCGGCGCCCCTGTGCCTGACTGCTTGATGAAACCCACGGTGGTCTTCGTATGTCTGAGCGGGGAGCTGGAACGACGTGGAACGACAACTTGCTGCAATGGCGGAAATCCTGGCACGCTCTCACGCGCCGCCAGTGTTAGTTGACTGGGTGCGCGCGGTCGGTCCCAAATAAAATACATGACATAAACCCACTGACAGGAATGGGTCATGTGTGGCCTAGAAGCGTTAAAATGAAATAGAACATAATGAAACTTCAGGTAAATTATTTCCTGCCTCTACTAATTTACTTCACCCTTGTAATCAATAGTTTCCAAATGTAATTATTTTGCAAGAAACTTGGTGTTCAGAAGAAAATTTTTCACATAGAAAATTCCGCATATTTTGGCTAGAGCGGCCATCTAGAGTGACACGGGGGCTTAGCCGTATTTTTTACTTGAATAACCGCTCATCAGAATAGATCGAATGCCTTAGAGATAACGTGTACAGTGATACTTTAGCGTTAGATATTTCTCTTCCGGAATGCCTCCCTTTCTAGTTTGTCACTTCATATTTTACAGCAGGTGTTCAAGGTAATGCAGTGCTTAATTCTATAAAGTTGTCTTGTAGATCAAGAAAATAGTATTGGACAGTGACTTTAATTCTCATCATACAGGATGTCGCTTCAAAGCACGCATTCGTATTTTAAATTTAGAAGATAATTTTAACAATGTGGAATTATAAAAAACAACTAAACAAATTGAAGTAGTACTTAGTAATACATTGCTGATTAATACTTTCCCACTTTGTATATATCGCTGCTTTAAGTGATACAGGGTAGGGCAGTTTTCCATGTGTGATTGTGCTAGTTGACCAGACTGCCAAATTACCTGATCATAACAAGCTTCAATATCTTTGTAGTGTTGTAACACATTGTTTGCTTAATTACTTATCACGTATTTTTAGTAGTCAAGATTACAATGAAGTACGTTTAGAAGCCTGTATATACCATGCCGTATCAAAAACATCTTTTTGGTAATGTCCCAAACCTGGGGCGCCACATCTTTGTGTTCTGCAGGCCAATTTGGTTTATTTGTGCAAGCGGAGTAACAAGAAGACTTCTAATATATGCATATCTGCGATATGTGATAAAATAGTGCTCAATATTTTCTATTTTTCGCACCTTCACGGAGAACTGGCAGATGGGTGATGGCGATATCAGAGCAGCCTTATGTAAATGAAAGTTCAAAAGGGGCACATCGCATTTAAATCTCCTGATTGTAACTTCTGCATGCCGAGTCTGAATTCGCTGAGACTTTCATGTAAATATTAGATGCTGATATTCTGCCCACGTTGTTTTTTGTTCCATTCCATCAATACAAATCGCTAGTTTGTTTGTTGGGTCGTGACCTCTCTGCTCTGGCACCTGCACACTCTGGGGCATTGGCCAAGAAAACTTGTCGCAGCCTGTGAATGATAACCAAAATAATGATAGTCAACCTATAACTAATAATTTACGAAGAAAAAAATAAAAGAACAGCTTGAGCAGGTGAGTGAAAATTTTCAATAATAAAATACCAGAATAAAAATGAAAGGAAATGAGGGGTAACACCAAACCGAAATTAGGAAATTTCGAGCTGATCAGGCAGTTGAGCTTACCTCGCCAGATCAAAATCGAATGTATGTCCTGCATTTTTTCACATTCACAATTATATCAATAGGACTTTTTATAATATAATAAAGCAGACATCATAATAAAACACGTTTAGTTCCTTGAATAAATTACATACTGCATCAAATACGTTTCTGTGGCACTGTCCTAAGACAGAGGCACTAAATCTTGGAACATTTTCTAGGTTAAACTTAAACCTACCCGAGAAAACGGAATAACTAGAAGTCGTTTCCTATAACACATCTCGCATTGCTGTTCCCCCCCAATAATTTAAGATTCCGGTTGTAATGGGGAAATTGCTTTGTTTCATGGAGCTTCATGTGAAACATTTTTTTTCGCATTCATCTTGAGCGAATGTCGCTAGCAACGTTTTCTCATTTATTAAATTTCCCAACTTCCCATCATTTTTATTAAGCCCTACTATCTCCCTACCTAAAACTTTAGCCTTTCCAACCTTATTCCAAACGCTGTGCAATGGACGAGCAGCCTCTACGAGTTCTTTCAAGGAACGATTACGCAAGCCTGTGGAAGAGCTAAATCACAAATTTCAATACCTCTACCACAAAACGCAAGTGCGGATGCGAATAGCATGTTTTGAAACGCAAGTTTTGCTACGCCTAGGTATACATAACGTCGTATATCTGTTTCGCGTTTGTTTACATCCTCTTTCTGACGATGTCTCCAGCACCTTTGTTGAAGTGAAGAAAGAGCAGCCTTTGGCGACCACATCTCCCTAAAATTTTAGTGTCTGCTTTTATACCATCCTCTTGGTTCGAGAGGCATTCAGATACACAACACTCTTTCAACAATCATTAGAAATTTATCTTCATATATACACGTCGTATTCATTTGTCGTATAAAAAGTTCAGTATTATTAGAAGATACTGTAATATAACATCGTTGTTGTAGAAGGCCGTAAGTGATGACCCGGTGCTAAAATGAGCACAGATGGAAGGCATTGAAGCCTTGCTCTTCAACGGTATCAGCCGGCCAGTATACCACTGGTTGATGTGAAACCCGGGCAAAACGGTGCCCAGTATACGCCGCCATGATCGAGTTTCCAGGAGAGCACCAGCACAACGACCACAAGCTCAAAAAAACGATGGCGAAATGTGTCAGGTGGCAAGGGTCCATCGTGAGTCGTAGATGCAGTGCGTGGCGACAGCGTGTTGGATGAAACTTCACCCGGTCCGAGAAGCACTTCATTCGGCAAGAACTGGTCCCGGTATCTTCCCCGACTACGACGACATGCAGTAGGTGCTCGAATATCATACGCCGAGAAGTAAGGTCTTCGTACAAAACATGACCATGTTCGCCAGGCTCTACATTCTGGAGGACCACAGTGTCCACTACTACCGCTTTTAGTAATTCGAAACTGCTCGCAGTGGTGCACACAAAGGAGGATTCAGGACTGGAGTTCTTGGCAAGGACAACGCAACTACTCAGTGGACTACTGGCCACGCTCACCAGGCACACGTGCATGGTTGGGCAACGTAGATGGACCGCCAGTTGTGAGTGGTCTCTGGGTGGATGACGAACAGGAATGTCCACCGTGTTCATTGCATGGAGGACGGCACGGCTGGGTGTAAGCTTCGCCAAGGTGGCGGAAAACTTTTCGCACCTGGCGTCACCTTGTGGTTTGGAGTCACTGCTGCTTTGGGCGTCGCCTCTGTGCCTGACTGCTTGATGGAACTCACAGTGGTCTTCGTATGTCTGAGCGGGGAGCTGGAACGACGTGGAACGACAACTTGCTGCAATGGCGGAAGTCCTGGCACGCTCTCAAGCGCCGCCAGTGTTAGTTGACTGGGTGCGCGCGGTCGGTCCCAAACAAAATTCATGACATAAACCCACTGACAGGAATGGGTCATGTGTGGCCTAGAAGCGTTAAAATGAAATAGAACGTAATGAAACTTCAGGTGAATTATTTCCTGCCTCTACTAATTTACTTCACCCTTGTAATCAATAGTTTCCAAATGTAATTATTTTGCAAGAAACTTGGTGTTCAGAAGAAAATTTTTATATAGAAAATACCGCATATCTAGTTTAGACCAGCCATCTAGAGTGACGTGGTGGCTTAGGCGTATTTTTTACTTGAAAAACCACTACTCGAAATAAATTACATGTCTTTGAAATATATAATTTGGACAGTGATATTTTAGCGTTAGACATTTCTCTTCCGTTATGCCCCCCTTTCAAGTTGGTCACTTCATATTTTACAGCAGGTGTACAAGGTAATTCTGTGCTTAGCTTTGTAACGTCGTCTTGAAGGACTAAAATAGTATTGGAGAGCGACTTTAATTCTCACCATACAGGATGTGGCTTCAAAGCAAGCATTCATATTTTAAATTTAGAAGATAGTTTGAACAATGTTGAAATATAAAAAACAACTAAATGAATTAAAGTAGTACTGGGCAATATATTCCTCTTCAATACTGTCCCAACTTGTATATGTTTCTGTTTAAAATGATACAGGCTAGTGCAGTTTTCCCTGTGTGATTGTGCTTGTAGACCAGACTGCCAAATTACCTGATCATAACAAGCTCGAATATTTTTGTTGGGTTGTAACGCATCGTTTTCTTAATTACTTATCGAGTATATTTAGTAGTCAAGATTACAATGAAGTACGTTCAGAAACCTGTATATACCATGCCGTATCGAAAACATTTTTTAGCAATGTCCCAAATCTGAGACGCCACATATTTGTATTCTGCAGACCTATTCGACCTATTTGTGGAAGCGTTGTAACAAGAAGACGTCTAATATATGCATATCTGCGAAAGGTAATAAAATGGTGCTCAATACCTTCTATTCCCCTCATCTCCGCGCAGAACTGGCAGATGGGTGATGGCCATATCAGACCAGTCTTGTGTAAAGAAAAGTTGGCACAAGGCATTGAAATCTTGTGATTGTAATTTCTGCATATTGAGACTGAATTCACTGAGATTTTCATGTAAATATTAGATGCCGATATTCTGCCCACGTTGTTCTTGATTCCATTTCATCAATGCAAATCGCTAGTTTGTTTGTTGGGTCGTGACCTCTTGACTCTGGCACATACACACTTTGGGGTATTGACCAAGAAAACTTGTTTCAGCCTGTGGATGATAACGAAAATAACGAGTGCCAACGACTAATTAATAATTGACAAAGAAAAAAATAAAAGAACAGCGGGAAGGTGAAGTGACAAAATTTTATTAATAAAGTTTAGAGTAAGAATGAAAGGAAATGAGTGCTAATAACAAATCGAAAATGTGAAATTTTGAGCTGACCAGGCAGTTGAGTTTACCTCGCCCGATCAAACTCGAATGTATGTCCTGCATTTTTTCACATTGACAATTATAATAGTAGAAGTTTTTATAATATAATAAAGCATACATCATATGAAGATACGTTTAGTTCTTTGAATAAATTACATACTGCATCAAATACGTTTCTGTGGCCCTGTCCTAAGACGGAGGCACTAAGACTTGGAACAATTTTATGGTTAAACTTAAACCTACCTGAGAAAACAGAAAAACTAGAAGTCATTTCCTAACACATCTCGCATTGCTTTTCCCTCCCAATAATTTAAGATTGCGGTAGTAAAGGGGAAATTCCTGTTTCATGAAGCTTCTCGTGAAACATTTTTTTCCCATTCATCTTGTACGAATGTCGCCAGCAAAGCTTTCTCGGTTATTAAACTACCCAACTTCCCATCATTCTTATTAAGCCCTACTATCTCCTAACCTAAAACCTTAGCCTTTACAAAAAGCCTTATTTTAAATGCTGTTTAGTGGACGAGCAGCCTCTACGAGTTCTTTCGAAGAACGATTACGCAAGCCTGTGAAATAACTAAGTCACAAATTTCAATACCTCTACCACGAAACGCAAGTGCTGATGGGAATATCATGTTGTGAAATGCATGTATTGCTCCCCTTAGCTATACGTAACGTCATCAATATGTTTCGCGTTTGTTTACATCCTCTTTCTGACGATGACTCCAGCGACTTTGTTGAACTGAAGAGAGAGCAGCCTTTGGCGACCACATCTCACTAAAGTTTTAGTGTACGCGTTTATACTTGCCTCTTGTTTCGAGAGGCGTTCAGATACACAACACTCTTTCAACAATCATTAAATATTTATTTTCATATATACACGTCGTGAACATTTGTCGTATAAAAAGTTCAGAAGATACTGTAATATAACATCGATGTTGTAGACGGCCTGAAGTGGTGAGACAATGCTAAAGCGAACACAGATGGAAGTCATTGCAGCCTTTCTCTTCAACGGTATCAGCCGGCCAGTATACCACTGGTTGATGTGAAACCCGGGCAAAGCGGTGCCCAGTATACGCCACCATGATCGAGTTTCCAGGAGAGCACCAGCACGATGACCACAGGCTCAAGAAAACGATGGCGAAAAGTGTCAGGTGGCAAGGGTCCATCGCGAGTCGTGGATGCAGTGCGTGGTGGCAGCGTGTGGGATGAAAATGCACCCGGATCGAGAAGCACTTCATTCGGCAAGGACTGGTTGCGGTGTCTTCCCCGACTGCGACGACGTGAAGAACCAGTAGGTGCTCAAATATCAGGCGTCGAGAAGTAAGGTCTTCATACAAAACTTGACCATGTTCGCCGGGTTCTACCTTTGGGCAGCCCACAGTGTCCACTACTACCGCTGTTAGTAATTCGAAACTGCTCGCAGTAGAGCACACAAAGGAGGATTCACGTCTGGAGTTCTTGGCAAGGACAACGCAACCACTCAGTGGACTAATGGCCGCACTATCCAAGCACAGGTGCATGGTTGGGCAACGTAGATGGACCACCCGTTGTGAGTGGTCTCCGAGTGAATGATGAACAGGGATGTCCACCGTGTTCATTGCATGGAAGACGGCACGGCTGGGTGTACGCTTCGCCGAGGTGGTGGAAAACTTTTCGCACCTGGCGTCACCTTGTGGTTTGGAGTGACTGCTGCTTTTGGCGTCGCCCCTGTGCCTGACTGCTTGATGAAACTCACGGTGCTCTTCGTATGTCTAAGCGGGGAGCTGGAACGACGTGGAAGGACAACTTGCTGCAATGGCGGAAGTCCTGGCACGCTCTCACGCGCCGCCAGTGTTAGTTGACTGGGTGCGCGCGGTCGATGCGAAATGAATTTCATGACATAAACCCACTGCGAGAAGAGGGCTATGTGTGGCATAGAAGCGTTATAATGAAATAGAACGAAAGGTGATCTTTTTTCTTCCACTTCTGATTTTATTTTACCTTTGTAATCAATATTTTCTAGATGTAATTGTTTTGCAAGAAACTTGGTGTTCAGAAGAAATTTTTTTATATAGAAAATACCGCATATTTAGGTTAGACCGGCCATCTAGAATGACGTGGTGGCTTAGCCGCATTTTTTACTTGAAAACCCGCTCATTGGAATATATTGAATGTCTTGGAAATAATTTAGACAGTGATATTTTAGCGTTAGACATTGGCCGTATATTTTTCTTGAAAAACCGCTCATTGGAATAGATTTAATTTCTTGGAAAAAGTTTAGAGAGTGATAATTTTGCGTTAGATATTTCTCTTCGGGTATGCCTCCTTATCAAGTTAGTCACTTCTTATTTTACGGCAGGTGTTCAATGTAAATCTGTGCTTCATTCTGTAATTTCGTCTTGTAGGAAAAAAATAGTATTGGAGAGCGACTTTCATTCTCACCATACAGGATGTGGCTTCAAAGCAAGCATTCATATTTTAAATTTAGAAGATAATTTGAACAATGTTTAAATATATAAAGAACTGAATAAGTAAAATACTACTGGGTAATATATTTCTGTTTATTACCGTCCTAATTTGCATATGTTGCTGTTTAAAATGATACAGGGTAGTGCAGTTTTCCCTGTGTGATTGTGCTAGTAGACCAGACTGCCAAACTACCTGAGCATAACAAGCTCGAATACCTTTGTAGGGTTGTAAAGCATTGTTTTCTTAATTACTTATTGAGTATTTGTTGTGGTCAAGATTACAATGATGTACGTTTAGAAGCCTGTATATACCATGCCATATCAAAAACAACTTTATGGGAATGTCCCAAACCTGAGACACCACATATTTGTGTTCTGCAGACCAATTCGAACTAGTTGTGGAAGCGTTGTAACATGAAGACTTCTAATATATGCATATCTGCGAAATGTAATAAAATGGTGCTCAATACTTTCTATTCCCCTCTTCTCCGCGCAGAACTGGCAGATGGGTGATGGCGATATCAGACCAGTCTTGTGTAAGTGAAAGTTCAAAAGGGGCACAAGGCATTGAAATCTTGTGATTGTAAATTCTGCATGCCGACACTGAATTCACTGAGACTTTCATGTAAATAATAGATGCTGATATTCTGCCCACGTTGTTCTTGATTCCATTCCATCAATGCAAATCGCTAGTTTGTTTGTTGGGTCGTGACCTCTCCGCTCTGGCACATACACACTCTGGGGCATTGGCCAAGAAAACTTGTTGCAGCCTATCGATGATAATCAAAGTAATGATCGTCAACCTATAACTAATTATATACTAAAAAAATTAAAAGCACACTGGGAGCAGGTGAAGTGAGAAAAAATTAAATTAACACGATAAAATGAAAGCAAGTGAGTGGTAATACCAAAGCGAAAATGGAAAATATTGAGCAGACCAGGCAGTTGGGTTTACCTCGCCCGATCAAACTCGAATGTATGTCCTGCATTTTTTCACATTGACAATTATATCACTAGAATTTTTTATAATATAAAAAAGCAGACATCATATTAGAATACGTTTTTTCCTTGAGTAAATTACTTACTACATAAATACGTTTCTGTGGCCCTGTCCTAAGACGGAGGCACTAAGACTTGGAACATTTTCTTTGTTAAACTTAAACCTACTAGAGAAAACAGAAAAACTAGAAGTAATTTCCTAACACATCTCGCATTGCTGTTCCCTCCCAATATTTCGGATTGCGGTGGTAATGGGGAAATTTCTGTTTCATGAAGCTTCGCGTGAAAAATTTTTTTTCGCATTCATCTTGTACGAATGTCGCCAGCAAAGCTTTCTCGGCTATTGAACTACCAAACTTCCCATCATTTTTATTAAGCCCTACTATCTCCTTACCTAAAACTTTAGCCTTTCCAACCTTATTCCAAACGCTATGCAATGGATGAGCAGCCTCTACGAGTTCTTTCAAGGAACTATTACGCAAGCCTGTGGAAGAACTAAGTCACAAATTTCAATACCTCTACCACGAAACACAAGTGCTGATGGGAATATCATGTTGTGAAATGCATGTATTGCTCCCCTTAGCTATACATAACGTCATCAATCTGTTTCGCGTTTGTTTACATCCTCTTTCTGACGATGACTCCAGCGACTTTGTTGAAATGAAGAGAGAGCAGCCTTTGGCGACCAAATCTCACCAAAAGTTTAGTGTCCGCGTTTGTACCTGCCTCTTGTTTCGAGAGGCGTTCAGATACACAACACTCTTTCAACAATCATTAAATATTTATCTCCATATATACACGTCGTGGACATTTATCGTATAAAAAGTTCAGTATTATTAGAAGATACTGTAATATAACATCGTTGTTGTAGAAGGCCGTAAGTGATGACACCGTGCTAAAATGAGCACAGATGGAAGGCATTGAAGCCTTGCTCTTCAACGAAATCAGCCGGCCAGTATAACACTGGTTGATGCGAAACCCGGGCAAAGCGGTGCCCAGTATACGCCACCATGATCGAATTTCCAGGAGAGCACCAGCACAACGACCACAAGCTCAAGAAAACGATGGCGAAAAGTGTCAGGTGTCAAGGGTCCATCGTGAGTCGTAGATGCAGTGCGTGGCGACTGCGTGTGGGATGAAAATGCACCCGGTCCGAGAAGCACTTCATTCGGCAAGAACTGGTCCCGGTGTCTTCCCCGACCACGACGACGCGCAGTAGGTGCTCGAATATCTTACGCCGAGAAGTAAGGTCTTCGTACAAAACTTGACCATGTTCGCCGGGCTCTACCTTCTGGAAGCCCACAGTGTCCACTACTACCGCTGTTAGTAATTTGAAACTGCTCGCAGTGGTGCATACAAAGAAGGATTCAGGTCTGGAGTTCGTGGCAAGGACAACGCAACCACTCAGTGGACTAATAGCCGCGCTCACCAGGCACACGTACATGGTTGGGCAACGTAGATGGACCGCCAAGTGTGAGTGGTCTCTGGGTGGATGACGAACAGGGATGTCTACCGTGTTCATTGCATAGAAGACGGCACGGCTGGGTGTAAGCTTCGCCAAGGTGGCGGAAAACTTTTCGCACCTGGCGTCACCTTGTGGTTTGGAGTCACTGCTGCTTTGGGCGTCGCCTCTGTGCCTGACAGCTTGATGAAACTCACGGTGCTCTTCGTATTTCTGAGCGGGTAGCTGGAACGACGAGGAATGAGAACTTGCTGCAATGGCGGACGTCCTGGCACGCTCTCACGCGCCGCCAGTGTTAGTTGACTGGGTGCGCGCGGTCGGTCCCAAATAAAATGCATGACATACACCCACTGTGAGAAGAGGCCTATGTGTGGCCTAGAAGCGTTAAAATGAAATAGAACATAATAAAACTTCAGGTAAATTTTTTCCTGCCCCACTGATTTTATTTAACCTTTGTAATCAATATATTTCAGATGTAATAATTTTGCAAGAAACTGTTTGTTCAAAAGAAAATTTTTCTTATATAAAATATCACATATTTTGGATAGAGCGGACATCTAGAGTAGCGCGGAGGCTTATCCGTATTTTTTACTTGAAAAACCGCTCATCGGAATATAAGGAATGTCTTGGAAATAATTTAGACAGTGATACTTTAGCGTTAGATATTTCTGTTCCAGGATGCCTCCCTTTTTAGTTCGTGACTTCATATATTACAGCAGGTGTTTAAGGTAATTTTCTGCCTAATTCTGTAATGTCGTCTTGATGGAAAAAAATAGTATTGGAGAGCGACTTTAATCCTCACCATACAGGATGTGGCTTCAAAGCAAGCATTGATATTTTAAATTTAGAAGATAATTCGAACAATGTTGAAATATAAAAAACAACAAAATGAATAGAAGTTGTACTGGGTAATATATTGCTGTTCAATACTGTCCCAATTTGTATATGTTTCTGTTTAACATGATACAGGGTAGGGCAGTTTTCCCTGTGTGTTTGGGCTAGTAGACCAGATTGCCAAATTACCTGATCATAACAAGCTTGAATATCTTTGTGGGGTTGTAACACATTGTTTTCTTAATTACTTATCGAGTATTTGTTGTAGTCAAGACTACAATGATGTACGTTTAAAAGTCTGTATATACCATGCTATATCAAAAACATCTTTTTGGCAATGTCCCAAACTTGGGGCGCCACATCTCTGTGTTCTGCAGGCCTATTCGGCCAATTTGTGAAAGCGTTGTAACAATAAGACTTCTAATATAGGCATACCTGTGACATGTGATAAAAGAGTGCTAAATATTTTCGATTCGCCCATTCTCCGCGGAGAACTGGCAGATGGGTGATGGCGACATCAGACCAGCCTTGTGTAAATGAAAGTTCAAAAGAGGACATGGCATTGAAATCTAGTGATAGTAAGTTCTGCATGCAGAGACTTAGTCTATTGATATTTTCATGCAAATATTAGATGCTGATATTCTGCCCACGTTGTTCTTCATTCCATTCTATCAATGCAAATTGCTAGTTTGTTTGTTTGTTCGTGACCTCTCTGCTCTGGCACATTCACACACTGGGCATTGGCCAAGAAATCTTGTTGCAGCCTGTGGATGATAACCAAAAAAATTATTGCCAACCTATAACTAATATTTACTAAGAAAAAAATAAAAGCACATAGGGAAAGGTGAAGTAAGAAAACGTTAAAATATTAAAATAACAGAATAAAAATGCCAGGAAACGAGTGCTAATACCAAACCGAAAATCTTAAATTTTGAGCTAACCATGCAGTTCAGTTTACCTCGCCCGATCAAACTCGAATGCTTGTCCTGCATTTATTCACATCGACAATTATATCAATATAATTTTTATAATATAATAAAGCAGATATCCTTATAAAATACGTTTAGTTCCTTGAATAAATCACATACTGCATCAAAAACGTTTCAGTGGCACTGTCCTAAGGCGGAGGCACGAAAACTTGGTACATTTTCTAGGTTATACTTAAACCTACCTGACAAAACAGAAAAACTAGAAGTCCTTTTCTAACACATATTGCTTTGCTGCTCCCTGCGAATACTTGATTGATTGATTTGTGGGGTTTAGCGTCCCAAAACCACCACATGATTATGAGAGACGCCGTAGTGCAGGGCTCCGGAAATTTCGACCACAGGGGGATCTTTAACATGCACCCAAATCTGAGCCCATGGGCCTAAACCTTTCCGCCTCCATCGGAAATGCAGCCGCCGCAGCCGGGATTTGATCCTGCGACCTGCGGGTCAGTGCCGAGTACCTTAGCCACTAGACCACCGCAGCGGGGCAGCCCTGCCAATAATTTAAGATTCCCGTGGCAATGGGAAACTCGCTTTGTTTCATGAAGCTCATGTGAAACATATTTTTTTTCGCATTCATCTTGTACGATTCTTGCTAGCAAAGCTTTCCCGGTTGTTAATCTGCCCAACTTCCCATCATTTTTATTAAGCCCTACTAGCTTCTTACCTAAAACCTTAGCCATTAACCCTTATTCCAAACGCTGTGCAGTGGACGAGCAGCCTTTACGAGTTCTTTCAAGGAACGATTACGCAAGCCTGTGAAAGAGCTAAGTCGCAAATTTCAATACCTCTACCACGAAACGCAAGGGCGGATGGGCATAGCATGTTGTGAAACGCAAGTATTGCTCTGCCCAGCTATACATAACGTTATCAATCTGTTTCGCGCTTGTTTACATCCTCTTGCTGACGATGACGCCCGCACCTTTGTTGAAGTGAAGAGCGAGCAGCCTTTGGCGACCACATCTCACTAAAATTTTAGTGTCCGCTTCTATGCCTGGCTCTTGTTTCGAGAGGCGTTCAGATACACAACACTCTTTCAACAATCATTAAATATTTATCTCCATATATACACGTCGCATTCATTTGTCATATAAAAAGTTTAGTAGTATTAGAAGATACTGTAATATAACAGTGTTGTTGTAGACGGCCGGAAGTGATGAGACGATGCTGAAATGAGCACAGATGGAAGGCATTGCAGCCTTGCTCTTAGACGGTATCAGCCGGCCAGTACACCACTGGTGGATGTGAAACCCGGGCAAAGCGGTGCCCAGTACTCGCCGCCATGATCGAGTTTCCCGGAGAGCACCAGCACAACGACCACAGCCTCGATAAAACGATGACAAAAAGCGTCAGCCGGTGGCAAGTGTCCATCGCGAGTCGTAGATGCAGTGCATGGTGACAGCGTCTTGGATGAAAATGCACCTTGTCTGAGAAGCACTTCATTTGGCAAGAACTGGTCGCGGTGTCTTCCCCGACCGCGACGACGTGCAGTGGGTGCTCTAATATCATACGCCGAGAAGTAAGGTCTTCGTACAAAACTTGCCTATTTTCGCAGGGCTCTACCTTCTGGAAGCCCACGGTGTCCACTGATACCGCTGTTAGAAATTTGAAACTGCTCACAGTGGTGCACACAAAGGAGGATTCAGAGCTGGAGTTCTTGGCCAGGACAAGGCAACCACTGAGTGGACTAATGGCCGCACTCATCAGGCACACGTGCGTGGTTGGGCAACGTAGATGGACCGCCAGCTGTGAGTGGTCTCCGGGTGGATGACGAACAGGAATGTGCACCGTTTTCATTGCATGGAGGACGGCATGGCTGGGTGTAAGCTTCGCCAAGGTGGCGGAAAACTTTTCGCACCTGGCGTCACCTTGTGGTTTGGAGTCACTGCTGCTTTGGGGGTCGCCTCTGTGCCTGACAGCTTGATGAAACTCACGGTGCTCTTCGTATTTCTGAGCGGGTAGCTGGAACGACGAGGAACGAGAACTTGCTCCAATGGCGGACGTCCTGGCACGCTCTCACGCGCCGCCAGTGTTAGTTGACTGGGTGCGCGCGGTCGGTCCCAAATAAAATGCATGACATACACCCACTGTGAGAAGAGGCCTATGTGTGGCCTAGAAGCGTTAAAATGAAATAGAACATAATAAAACTTCAGGTATATTTTTTCCTGCCCCACTGATTTTATTTAACCTTTGTAATCAATATATTTCAGATGTAATTATTTTGCAAGAAACTGTTTGTTCAAAAGAAAATTTTCTTATATGAAATATCACATATCTTGGATAGAGCGGACATCTAGAGTAGCGCGGAGGCTTATCCGTATTTTTTACTTGAAAAACCGCTCATCGGAATATAAGGAATGTCTTGGAAATAATTTAGACAGTGATACTTTAGCGTTAGATATTTCTCTTCCAGGATGCCTCCCTTTTTAGTTCGTGACTTTATATTTTACAGCAGGTGTTTAAGGTAATTCTGTGCTTAATTTTGTAACGTCGTCTTGAAGGAAAAAATAGTATTGGAGAGCGACTTTAATTCTCACCATACAGGATGTGGCTTCAATGCAAGCATTGAGATTTTGATTTTAGAAGATAACTTTAACAATGTTAAAAATTAAAAACATATAAATGAATAAAAGTAGTACTGTGTAATATATTGCTGTTCAATACTCTACCAATTTGTATATGTTTCTGTTCAAAATGATACAGGGTAGTGCAGTTTTCCCTGAGTGATCGTGCTATTAGACCAGACTGCCAAATTACCTGATCATAACAAGCTCGTATATTTTTGTTGGGTTGTAACGCATCGTTTTCTTAATTACTTATCGAGTATATTTATAGTCAAGATTACAATGAAGTACGTTTAGAAACCTGCATAGACCATGCCGTATCAAAAACAACTTTATGGAAATGTCCCAAATCTGAGACGCCACATATTTGTATTCTGCAGACCTATTCGACCTATTTGTGGAAGCGTTGTAACAAGAAGACTTCTAATATATGCATATCTGCGAAATGTAATAAATTGGTGCTGAATACTTTCTATTCCCCTCATCTCCGCGAAGAACTGGCAGATGGGTGATGGCGATATGAGACCAGTCTTGTGTAAAGGAAAGTTCAAAAGGGGCACAGGGCATTGAAATCTTGTGATTGTAACTCCTGCATATCGAGACCGAATTCACTGAGATTTTCATGTAAATATTAGATGCTGATATTCTGCCCACGTTGTTCTTGATTCCATTTCATCAATGCAAATCGCTAGTTTGTATGTTGGGTCGTGACCTCTTGACTCTGGCACATACACACTTTGGGGTATTGGCCAAGAAAACTTGTTGCAGCCCGTGGCTGATAACGAAACTAATGAGTGCCAACCACTAACTAATAATTTACAAAGAAAAAATATAAGAACAGCGGGAACAAATCAAGTGAGCAAATAATAATAATAATATAACAGAATTAGATGAAAGGAAAGTAGTGCTAATAACAAAGAGGAAATGTGAAATTTTGAGCTGAGCAGGCAGTTGAGTTTACCTCGCCCGATCAAACTCGAATGTATGTCCTGCATTTTTTCTCATTGACAATTATATCAGTAGAAGTTTTTTAAATATAATAAAGCAGACATCATAATAGAATACGTTTAGTTCCTTGAATAAATTACATACTGCATCAAATACGTTTTTGTGGCCCTGTCCTAAGACGGAGGCGCTATGACTTGGAACATTTTCTTGGTTAAATTTAAACCTACCTGAGAAAACAGAAAAAACTAGAAGTCATTTTCTAACACAACTCGCATTACTGTTCCCTCCCAATTATTTAAGATTGCGGTGGTAGTGGGGAAATTCCTGTTTCATGAAGCTTCTCTCGAAACATTTTTTCCCCCATTCATCTTGTACGAAGTCGCCAGCAAAGCTTTCTTGGTTATTAAACTACCCAACTTCCCATCATTCTTATTAAGCCCTACTATCTCCTTACCTAAAACCTTAGCCTTTACAGACAGCCTTATTTTAAACGCTGTGCAGTGGACGAGCAGCAGCCTCTACGAGTTCTTTCAAGGAATGATTACGCAAGCCTGTGAAAGAGCTTAGTCACAAATTTCAATACCTCTACAACGAAACGCAAGAGGGGATGGGCTTAGCATGTTGTGAAACGCAAGTATTGCTCTGCCCAGCTCTACATAACGTTATCAATCTGTTTCGCGTTTGTTTACATCCCCCTGATGACGATGACTCCAGCACCTTTGTTGAAGTGAAGAGCGAGCAGCCTTTGGCGAGCACATCTCATTGAAATTTTAGTGTACGCGTTTATACATGCCTCTTGTTTCGAGAGGCGTTCAGATACACAACACTTTTTCAACAATCATTAAATATTTATCTCCATATATACACGTCGTGGGCATTTGTCGTATAAAAACTTCAGAAGATACTGTAATATAACATCAATGTTGTAGACAGCCAGAAGTGATGAGATGATGCTAAGGTGAGCACAGATGGAAGTCATTGCAGCCTTGCTCTTCAACGGTATCAGCCGGCCAGTATACCACTGGTTTATGTGAAACCCGGTCAAAGTGGTGCCCAGTATACGCCGCCATGATCGAGTTTCGAGGAGAGCACCAGCACGACGACCACAGGCTCAAGAAAACGATCGCGAAAAGTTTCACATGACAAGGGTCCATCGCGAGTCGTAGATGCAGTGCATGGTGACAGCGTGTTGGATGAAAATGCACCCGGTCCGAGAAGCACTTCGTTTGGCAAGAACTGGTCGCGGTGTCTCCCCCGACCGCGACGACGTGCAGTAGGTGCTCGAATATCATACGCCGAGAACTAAGGTCTTCGTACAAAACTTGACCATGTTCGCCGGGCTCTACCTTCTGGAAGCCCGCAGTGTCCACTACTACCGCTGTTAGTAATTTGAAACTGCTCACAGTGGTGCACACAAAGGAGGATTCAGAGCTGGAGTTCCTTGCAAGGACAAAGCAACCACTCATTGGAATAATGACCGCGCTCATCAGGCACACGTGCACGGTAGGGCAACGTAGATGGACCGCCAGTTGTGAGTGGTCTCCGGGTGGATGACGAACAGGAATGTGCACCGTTTTCATTGCATGGAGGACGGTACGGCTGGGTGTAAGCTTCGCCAAGGTGGCGGAAAACCTTTCGCACCTGGCGTCACCTTGTGGTTTGGAGTCACTGCTGCTTTGGGCGTCGCCCCTGTGCCTGACTGCTTGATGAAACCCACGGTGCTCTTTGTATGTCTGAGCGGGGAGCTCGAACGACGTGGAACGACAACTTGCTGCAATGGCGGAAGTCCTGGCATGCTCTCACGCGCCGCCAGTGTTAGTTGACTGGGTGCGCGCGGTCGGTCCCAAATAAAATGCATGACATAATCCCACTGCGAGAAGAGGGCTACGTGTGGCCTAGAAGCGTTAAAATGAAATAGAACATAATGGAACTTCAGGTGCATTTTTACCTTTCACTTCTGATTTTATTTTACCTTTGTAATCAATATTTTCCAGATGTAATTATTTTGCAAGAAACTTGGTGTTCAGAAGAAAATTTTCCAAATAGAAAATACCGCATACTTTGGCTAGAGTGGCCATATATGGTGATGCGGGGCCTGAGCCTTATTTTTTTTACTTGAAAAACCGCTCATCTGAATAGATCGAATTTCTTGGAAGTAATTTAGACATTGATACTTTAGCGTTAGATATTTCTCTTCCGGGATGCCTCCCTTTCTAGTTAGTCACCTCATATTTTACAGCAGGTGTTCAAAGTAATGCTGTGCTTAATTCTATAAAGTTGTCTTGTAGGGCAAGAAAATAGTATTGGACAGCGACTTTGATTATCATCATACAGGATGTCGCTTCAAAGCACGCATTCGTATTTTAAATTTAGAAGATAATTTGAACAATGTGGAATTATAAAAAACAACTAAACAAATTGAAGTAGTAATTAGTAATACATTGCTGATTAATACTTTCCCAAGTTGTATATATCGCTGCTTAAAATGATACAGGGTAGGGCAGTTTTCCATGTGTGATTGTGCTAGTAGACCAGACTGCCAAATTACCTGATCATAACAAGCTTCAATATCTTTGTAGTGTTGTAACACATTGTTTGCTTAATTACTTATCGCGTATTTTTAGTAGTCAAGATTACAATGAAGTACGTTTAGAAGCCTGTATATACCATGCCGTATCAAAAACATCTTTTTGCTAATGTCCCAAACCTGGGGCGCCACATCTTTGCGTTCTGCAGGCCAATTCGGTTTATTTGTGCAAGCGGAGTAACAAGAAAACTTCTAATATATGCATATCTGCGACATGTGATAAAATAGTGCTCAATATTTTCTATTTTTCGCACCTTCACGGAGAACTGGCAGATGGGTGATGGCGATATCAGAGCAGCCTTGTGTAAATGAAAGTTCAAAGGGGGCACGTCGCATTTAAATCTCCTGATTGTAACTTCTGCATGCCGAGTCTGAATTCACTGAGACTTTCATGTAAATATTAGATGCTGATATTCTGCCCACGTTGTTCTTGGTTCCATTCCATCAATACAAATCGCTAGTTTGTTTGTTGGGTCGTGACCTCTCTGCTCTGGCACCTGGACACTCTGGGGCATTGGCCAAGAAAACTTGTCGCAGCCTGTGGATGATAACCAAAATAATGATAGTCAACCTATTACTAATAATTTACGAAGAAAATAATAAAAGAACAGCTTGAGCAGGTGAGTGAAAATTTTCAATAATAAAATACCAGAATAAGAATGAAAGGAAATGAGTGCTAATGCCATACCGAAATGGGAAATTTTGAGCTGACCAGGCAGTTGGGTTAACCTCGCCCGATCAAAATCGAATGTATGTCCTGCATTTTTTCACATTCACAATTATAGTAATAGGACTTTTTATAATATAATAAAGCAGACATCATAATAAAACACGTTTAGTTCCTTGAATAAATTACATACTGCATCAAATACGTTTCTGTGGCACTGTCCTAAGACGGAGGCACTAAATCTTGGAACATTTTCTAGGTTAAACTTAAACCTACCCGAGAAAACGGAATAACTAGAAGTCGTTTCCTATAACACATCACGCATTGCTGTTCCCCCCCAATAATTTAAGATTCCGGTTGTAATGGGGAAATTGCTTTGTTTCATGGAGCTTCATGTGAAACATTTTTTTTTCGCATTCATCTTGAGCGAATGTCGCTAGCAACGTTTTCTCATTTATTAAACTTCCCGACTTCCCATCATTTTTATTAAGCCCTACTATCTCCTTACCTAAAACCTTAGCCTTTCCAACCTTATTCCAAACGCTGTGGAGTGGACGAGCAGCAGCCTCTACGAGTTCTTTAAAGGAACGATTACGCAAGCCTGTGAAAAAACTAAGTCACAAATTTATTACCTCTACCACAAAACGCAAGTGCGGATGGTAATAGCATGTTGTGAAACGCAAGTATTGCTACGCCTAGCTCTACATAACGTCATCACTCTGTTTCGCGTTTCTTTACATCCTCTTTCTGACGATGACTCCAGCTCCTTTGTTGAAGTGAAGATAGAGCCGTCTTTGGCAACCACATCTCACTAAAATTTTAGTGTCCGCTATTATACCCGGCACTTGGTTCGAGAGGCGTTCAAATACACAACACTCTCAACAATCATTAGAAATTTATCTCAATATATACATGTCGTATTCATTTGTCCTATAAAAAGTTTAGTAATATTAGAAGATACTGTAATATAACATCGTTGTGGTAGAAGCCCAGAAGTGATGAGAAGATGCTAATAAATGAGCACAGCTGGAAGGCATTGCAGCGTTGCTCTTCAACGGTATCAGCCGGCCAGTACCACTGATTTATGTGAAACCCGGGCAAAGCGGTGCCCAGTACTCGCCGCCATGATCAAGTTTCCCGGAGAGCACCAGCACAACAACCACAGCCTCGAGAAAACGATGACGAAAAGCGTCAGCCGGTGGCAAGGGTCCATCGCGAGTCGTAGATGCAGTGTATGGTGACAGCGTGTTGGATGAAAAGCACCCGGTCTGAGAAGCACTTCTTTATGTAAAATCTGGTCCCGGTGTCTTCCCTGACCGCGACGACGTGAAGAACCAGTAGGTGCTCGAATATCAGACGCCGAGAAGTAAGGTCTTCGTGCAAAACTTGCCCATGTTCGCATGGCTCCATCTTCTGGAACCCCATGGTGTCCACTGATACCACTGTTAGAAATCCGAAACTGCTCACAGTCGTGTACACAAAGGAGGATTCAGAGCTGGCGTTCTTAGCAAGGACACCACAACCACTCAGTGGACTAATGGCCGCACTCAACAGGCAGACGTGCATGGTTGGGCAACGTAGATGGACCGCCAGTTGTGAATGGTTTCCGAGTGGATGACGAACAGGGATGTCTACCATGTTCATTGCATGGAAGACGGCACGGCTGGGTGTAAGCTTCACCAAGGTGGCGGAAAACTTTTCGCACCTGGCGTCACCTTGTGGTTTGGAGTCACTGCTGCTTTTGGCGTCGCCCCTGTGCCTGACTGCTTGATCAAACCCACGGTGCTCTTCGTATGTCTGAGCGGAGAGCTCGTACGACGTGGAACGACAACTTGCTGCAATGGCGGACGTCCTGGCATGCTCTCACTTGCCGCCAGGGTTAGTTGACTGGGTGCGCGCTGTCGGTCCCAAATAAAATGCATGACATAAACCCACTGCGAGAAGAGGGCTATGTGTGGCATAGAAGCGTTATAATGAAATAGAACGAAAGGTGATCTTTTTTCTTCCACTTCTGATTTTATTTTACCTTTGTAATCAATATTTTCTAGATGTAATTGTTTTGCAAGAAACTTGGTGTTCAGAAGAATTTTTTTTTATATAGAAAATACCGCATATTTAGGTTAGACCGGCCATCTAGAATGACGTGGTGGCTTAGCCGCATTTTTTACTTGAAAACCCGCTCATTGGAATATATTGAATGTCTTGGAAATAATTTAGACAGTGATATTTTAGCGTTACACATTGGCCGTATATTTTTCTTGAAAAACCGCTCATTGGAATAGATTTAATTTCTTGGAAAAAATTTAGAGAGTGATAATTTTGCGTTAGATATTTCTCTTCGGGTATGCCTCCTTATCAAGTTAGTCACTTCTTATTTTACGGCAGGTGTTCAATGTAAATCTGTGCTTCATTCTGTAATTTCGTCTTGTAGGAAAAAAAATAGTATTGGAGAGTGACTTTCATTCTCACCATACAGGAAGTGGCTTCAAAGCAAGCATTCATATTTTAAATTTAGAAGATAATTTGAACAATGTTTAAATATATAAAGAACTGAAGAAGTAAAATACTACTGGGTAATATATTTCTGTTTATTACCGTCCTAATTTGCATATGTTGCTGTTTAAAAAGATACAGGGTAGTGCAGTTTTCCCTGTGTGATTGTGCTAGTAGACCAGACTGCCAAACTACCTGAGCATAACAAGCTCGAATAACTTTGTAGGGTTGTAAAGCATTGTTTTCTTAATTACTTATCGAGTATTTGTTGTGGTCAAGATTACAATGAAGTACGTTTAGAAGCCTGTATATACCATGCCATATCAAAAACAACTTTATGGGAATGTCCCAAACCTGAGACACCACATATTTGTGTTCTGCAGACCAATTCGAACTATTTGTGGAAGCGTTGTAACAAGAAGACTTCTAATATATGCATATCTGCGAAATGTAATAAAATGGTGCTCAATAATTTCTATTCCCCTCTTCTCCGCGCAGAACTGGCAGATGGGTGATGGCGATATCAGACCAGTCTTGTGTAAGTGAAAGTTCAAAAGGGGCACAAGGCATTGAAAGCTTGTGATTGTAAATTCTGCATGCCGACACTGAATTCACTGAGACTTTCATGTAAATAATAGATGCTGATATTCTGCCCACGTTGTTCTTGATTCCATTCCATCAATGCAAATCGCTAGTTTGTTTGTTGGGTCGTGACCTCTCCGCTCTGGCACATACACACTCTGGGGCATTGGCCAAGAAAACTTGTTGCAGCCTATCGATGATAATCAAAGTAATGATCGTCAACCAATAACTAATTATATACTAAAAAAATTAAAAGCACACTGGGAGCAGGTGAAGTGAGAAAAAATTAAATTAACACGATAAAATGAAAGCAAGTGAGTGGTAATACCAAAGCGAAAATGGAAAATATTGAGCTGACCAGGCAGTTGGGTTTACCTCGCCCGATCAAACTCGAATGTATGTCCTGCATTTTTTCACATTGACAATTATATCACTAGAATTTTTTATAATATAAAAAAGCAGAAATCATATTAGAATACGTTTTTTCCTTGAGTAAATTACTACATAAATACGTTTCTGTGGCCCTGTCCTAAGACGGAGGCACTAAGACTTGGAACATTTTCTTTGTTAAACTTAAACCTACCTGAGTAAACAGAAAAACTAGAAGTAATTTCTTAACACATCTCGCATTGCTGTTCCCTCCCAATATTTCGGATTGCGGTGGTAATGGGGAAATTCCTGTTTCATGGAGCTTCATGTGAAACATTTTTTTTTTCGCATTCATCTTGAGCGAATGTCGCTAGCAACGTTTTCTCATTTATTAAACTTCCCGACTTCCCATCATTTTTCTTAAGCCCTACTATCTCCTTACCTAAAACCTTAGCCTTTCCAACCTTATTCCAAACGCTGTGCAGTGGACGAGCAGCAGCCTCTACGAGTTCTTTAAAGGAACGATTACGCAAGCCTGTGAAAAAACTAAGTCACAAATTTATTACCTCTACCACAAAACGCAAGTGCGGATGGTAATATCATGTTGTGAAATGCATGTATTGCTCCCCTTAGCTATACATAACATCATCAATCTGTTTCGCGTTTGTTTACATCCTCTTTCTGACGATGACTCCAGCGACTTTGTTGAAATGAAGAGAGAGCAGCCTTTGGCGACCAAATCTCACCAAAAGTTTAGTGTCCGCGTTTGTACCTGCCTCTTGTTTCGAGAGGCGTTCAGATAAACAACACTCTTTCAACAATCATTAAATATTTATCTCCATATATACACGTGGTGGACATTTATCGTATAAAAAGTTCAGTATTATTAGAAGATACTGTAATATAACATCGTTGTTGTAGAGGGCCGTAAGGGATGACACGGTGCTAAAATGAGCACAGATGGAAGGCATTGAAGCCTTGCTCTTCAACGGTATCAGCCGGCCAGTATACCACTGGTTGATGTGAAACCCGGGCAAAGCGGTGCCCAGTATACGCCACCATGATCGAATTTCCAGGAGAGCCCCAGCACAACGACCACAAGCTCAAGAAAACGATGGCAAAAAGTGTCAGGTGGCAAGGGTCCATCGTGAGTCGTAGATGCAGTGCGTGGCGACAGCGTGTGGGATGAAAATTCACCCGGTCCGAGAAGCACTTCATTCGGCAAGAACTGGTCCCGGTATCTTCCCCGACCACGACGACATGCAGTAGGTGCTCGAATATCATATGCCGAGAAGTAAGGTCTTCGTACAAAACTTGACCATGTTCGCCAGGCTCTACATTCTGGAGGCTCACAGTGTCCACTACTACCACTTTTAGTAATTCGAAACTGCTCGCAGTGGTGCACACAAAGGAGAATTCAGGACTGGAGTTCTTGGCAAGGACAACGCAACCACTCAGTGGACTAATGGCCGCGCTCACCAGGCAGGCGTCCATGGTTGGGCAACGTAGATGGACCGCCAGTTGTGAGTGGTCTCTGGGTGGATGACGAACAGGAATGTCCACCGTGTTCATTGCATGGAGGACGGCACGGCTGGGTGTAAGCTTCGCCAAGGTGGCGGAAAACCTTTCGCACCTGGCGTCACCTTGTGGTTTGGAGTCACTGCTGCTTTGGGCGTCGCCTCTGTGCCTGACTGCTTGATGGAACTCACGGCGGTCTTCGTATGTCTGAGCGGGGAGCTGGAACGACGTGGAACGACAACTTCCTGCAATGGCGGAAGTCCTGGCACGCTCTCACGCGCCGCCAGTGTTAGTTGACTGGGTGCGCGCGGTCGATGCGAAATGAATTGCATGACATAAACCCACTGCGAGAAGTGGGCTATGTGTGGCCTAGAAGCAAAAAAAAAAAATGGGTTACCTTCGTCTTCACCTTGAGAAGTTCAACACGATAACAATATCGTGCCCCTAGTGCATACTTCAACCACTTATAGCATACTGTTTATTATGATGTCAGTCTTGAAGGTGGATTACTACAATGTAATCAAAGTTTTCACTGCTTTTTTAAGAAGAGGAAGTTAGTTTCACTGTATTTTCAAGAAGACTCGTGGATGTGGGGTAGAACGCTTGCTTGCCACGTAAACGACTTGGGTTCGATCCATCCTCGGACCCAGTAATTTTTACTGTTTATTTTACCTGAATCTTTCTCAATTTTTCGACCACGGACAAGATGATTTTTGCTCATGACCAATTATGCCAACGCCAACTCCGGCATTTCTTCAAAACGAGCTTGTTAACGCTATCGCGTTGAAGGACTAAGCAGTTTTGCCAGGCGTTCGTAGTGGTCGTGAAAATGAAGAGAACTTCAATTTGGTTGATGGGGAAGAAAACTATAGATCTGCTGTTATTTGTTGGAACAGCGCGCCACTCGTGCACCTTGCGCATCGAATACGGCAGTCTGCGCCGCACTGCTCATCAACACTAACTCTTGTCAGGTGCGCCTTGCAAGCATGGATGGGACAGATTTGTAGTTGGCTGCACACATCGTTTATAAATGTACCAAGCTTATAGCCAGCCAAGACTTTTTAAAAACACTGCTTTACTGTTAAATTCGAAGCTCTGACTTACTAACGTTTGGAGTTGGGAAAACAGCGCGTAGATGTCAACGTGCTCTATTTTCGGAAAAATACGTAATCCTATTCCTATTCCATTCCATACTAAATTCGCTTGATTCTGTTCCCTTTCCATTTCAACGAGCAATGTCCTCATTCCAGAATCATTTCAATTCTGGAGAGGCAAACAACACTGATTTAAACCGGTTTTAAGCTTTGTTAGCCTTCTCATCTCATGGCCTATAGTACTGAGGGCTTTACTGTGAGCGTGGCTCCGCCCTCATCAGATCCTTAAATGGACAACGAACTGGGCCCCTGACGGGCTTTGCACTTAATAAAATGCTTGTCCATTATTACGAAGGCGTTTCTTTTATCACAATCAACGCCAGATGTATCCTGTACCGTCTTCTGTACCAATAAAACCGAGGGAGCGCAAGTACGCTGGAGAGCTTTCAGTTTCGCCCGGCTCATATACAGAAAAACATCTTACGCAAACAAAAATTTTCGTAAGGGAATTCCATTATTATGTGGGACATATAATTTCCAAAGCCTGAGGACCAATGGGATGACGCACCTAAAAAGAGAAGTTTTGGGAACTGGGACCTTCACGTGTAATGACGAATTTTAAATCATCGCAAACGAAAGCCCATGACTCTTCAATCTAACAAGGTATGAAGTCTGAAAAACGACTCCCTTTTCTCTAAATATAGTATATAATCATCTCAATAAACACTCATTTATCTCATAGCGCAAACGTTGCAAGTCAGCGTCGGGACAACGACACTCTTCATTCGCATCGAAACTGTTTCCCAACATATAGCGCCTGTATTATATGTTATATGGACAGATTGGCTGTGCTATTGGATGGGCATCCTCAATTTTTACGAAGCGTGCTTCAATGCTTATGCAAATTTCGGCTCGTGCGATTAGAGTAGCAAGCGTGACCACATTTATTAACGGCCCTTCTCTTTAAAACGTGCTAATGTATGGGTTAGCGCAAGGCGATAGCTTATAAGGTGCAGTAATGTTGGCATTCTGTGGTTCATATATGAATCCCTCCGAGATTCGGCTTTCATAAAGACGGTCCAAATGGCTGCTGATGCTGTTATGATGACTAAAAGCGGTAAGGCATTCTGAAGGCTGGAGTTAATTGATCCATGCCTGCGCTCAATTACGATGGCCGCATTCACTCACCCTTGCCTACCTATAGCAAGATTTTTGCATGATGAAATGTGTAAAACCATCTAATTCAAACTAATGAAAACGACTGAAAAGATGGTACCAACGCTTATTTATGAAATAGTATATTCAAGTTAGTCACATTTCATGGTTTAAGGCTGAAGGTTACTACTTGTAGCACTATGAGGCATCATGAACGGATCGCTGAATGACGACGAATGAAAACGCCCACCGCTGCATGACGCAATGAACGAACTGAGCAAAACTGCATACAACTGAGCTCGAAGAACGTGTCAACATTCCGAGAGTATATCCATGCGCGCGTTGGCGGAAGCCGCGAGTCTCTGAGGTTTACGGTGCTGCAGCCTCCGAGGCAGAGCGGTCTCGCACGGACGCGTCTGTGAGTGGGGGGCGCTGTGACACGGGGACAGGCCAGTTGGTATCAATTAATAGCGCGCACGTGCACCGAGCGCAGCTAGCGCTCACCCGCTGCGCAGAATTGCCTCTCCGAGGCAGGCGGTCCCAGGCGTCGGCCCCCTTTGTGCCCTTTGTGGGTCCCCGTGGTCCCTGCCTCTCCGGCTGACCAGGCCGAGGCCGCCTGGATTAGGCAAGTGAAGTCCGCAGAGCTGACTTCTCATTGTGACACGACACCTGAGTAAAGAGGGCCGCCGCTCTGGCCCGTTGTGGCGGCGCAGCAGGCCTTGGGCACCTTTTCGGGCCCGCAGTCCATTGCACGGCGCGGCACAGTCGCCCCGCACTGCAGGAATGCGCGCACTTTGAAGCCCATAGAAGCGCGAGCGGTCTGGTTCCCTGTCGAGGCAGCAAGCATTGCGGGATCCGCTGAATAGGCAATGTCGCGACTGCGCGAAGCTCTCCGCTTTCAGAGCACGGCTTGCCGCAGCGATCACCGCAGCTGCGCGCGACGCTATACCGTATAGGAAACATATACGAATGCGTTTTTTTTTTCTCTGACAAGCAACGGTCAGGTGCGAACGAATGGTGCTTTCAATCTTCGAGAAGTTTTGAAAACGGCCCTTTGCGTATCCAGTAGCACAGAGGTCTCACCACATCACAGGTACCCGTACAAGAGCAACAGGCAGCGATAAATTGCGAACGCACATATGTAAAATGGAATGCCGATACACAGCGCAAGTTCCTTGCGTCATTAGAGTTCCCAGCATGATGAAGACTTATAAGTTTTGAGTGCCAAACCTACAACGTTAAAAGAAAGAAAAGCGAGCCGTATATGTCTAGATAATATTAATTTGTGCCAAAGCTACGTATCAACTGAGAATAGAACCAAGGAAGCCCAACCGGATAAACCTAGAGATTTTAGTGATACTACAACGCCGCACGCGATTCAGCGAACTATGATAGGTGTAACATTAAGGGACAGGAAGGGAGCAGGGTCGATAACAGAACAATCAGGATATCCGTGTTGCCGTTCCGGGTTGGTTGCGTAAGGAATAGGATAGATAACCGATGGCCAGTGAGAGCGACAGAATGGACATCGAAGGTTTGGAAACGCAGCAGAGGGCGGCAGAGAGTAGGTGATAGACAAAATTAAGAAATTTAGCAGGATAACGTGGAATCAGCTGCCGCACGACAGGGTAAACTGGAGCTCACTGGGAGAGCTCTTTGTCCTGCAGGGAACACAAAATGGGTCACTGCGCTTCTTTCACTCCACCCACCTTTCTGCGTGACTCCAAAAGAAAGGCGGAAGCTTGCAATGAGAAATTCATAAACAGGGTGAGCGTGGATTGGGCGTTTAGACAAAAAGACTTGTGCTGATTTGGTTTGACATCATCTCAAAGACGTAACAAAATAACGATATTTTTCTAACGAACGCAATATATGTTATGGATGTTAAAGTGCAGTAGCTCTCACCATAGAATGTTGCTAAAGCAGTTTGAAAGTGAACGCAATAAAATTAATTTTTCCCACTTTTTGCTACGTCCCTAAACGAAGGAAAGAGCGCGCAAGAAAAAAAACTTGTATGTGAGAATAACTGAGGAAGAAAGCGCTGCTCAAGAATTCTTCACGAATTGAAGCTGCCGCCGAATTCGTCGCACCAGGGCGAGTGCTCTCCTATCCCAGTGCTGCTTGAGCGAATATGAGCGCGTGTTGAAATTCGAGCCTGCTGCATCACAGCCCGTCCCAGTGCACTCAAAGCGCGCACAGAGTGCCGAGAAAAAGCAGCGCACGGAGGAGTCATTTGTTTCGGCTCTTTTCCTTCCGCAGCACGGAGGATCTCGGAAATGGTCTGCCTCGGACATCAAGCCATCTCCTCGGAATACAAACGAGTGGAGCGCTTATACAGCCCATCGCTGTTCATGTTTGCGCTGCCCAAATACACTCGCTGCGCCAGCACACGCCCAAGACGGATGAGCAGAAACAGCCGCGCAGCACATCTGATCCGAGACGCTAATGAAATCTTCATAGAAAGCAAGCGCTATACGAAAGAAAATAAAACGGATAGAGCGCCACCGAGGCTGAACAGAGCATGAGAGCGTACGCCGTCGAGAAGAGGGCCGGCGGCAGCGTGTGTATGCCTCGAATCACCGGCGAACGGTTTACGACGTCTACGGTGGGGCGCGTGCTGTATAAAAGGCCAAGCTGGCAGGGACCCCGCGAACAGTAAAACTCGGCCAGAGAGCAAACACCGCCGTATGCGATTCCGATGGACACCGCTCTTTACCGGCCGATGGCAAACCTTGTTCGGAGGCCGCCACCGCCAGTGAACCACTTTCGGGCCGCCGTCAACAAGACAAGACGAAAGTGATACCCGATGTTACACGCTTTTTATCCATAAGATGAGAGGTGTGGAATTCTTCGTTCACCCCTTGACGGGGTTACAGCAAACGAAGGAACTGGGGCACAATGCAGAGCAGGTCGGTATTATAAGGTCAGGGATATGCGATACATTTGTACTTAACAAAGGCGGGCCGATTCGAGAGATATGATTGAAAAGCAGCCTGAAGCGACGCGACAGTGGGCCAAGAAAAAGTGCCAGCAAGCTGAGATTTGATGCTGGCGAAGCAATCAGTTTAGGGTTCTGCCCGCAGCTAGCTCTTTCTCGCGGCCTTGGAATGGCACTACACGACAACGCCAATTCCTCTATAGATCTGCCAAATTAAGGTTCAATGGCACCAAAAGCGAGAAAAATAAAGAAATGACAGCCGAACGGTCTCAAAAAAACAGTACCGCGAAGATAAATGACTTGGCGCCAGTGCGTCCCCATTCAACGTCATTTCCCCGCGTCGCCAAAAATTGGCCATGTCGCTGGCACGTTTAGAATCGACGCGAGGCGTGCGAGGGGTCGTATATCGTAAGGTTATCGCTTTTCCGAAAGACGAGAGGGTTCGACAGCGATGGCGCTTTAACAAGTGCGTCGTTTCGTGTAGTGGCTGGTTAGTGCACCAAATATTCCTTCTCTCGTGAGTAGTTAAACGGCGCATATTTATTATTGTATCTGCACGGTACGTAACCAAAATACGGTTACGAGGCATGCAGTATAGTGGAGGGCTGCAGGAAGTTTCGACCATCTGGTGTTCCTTAACGTGCACCGAGATCTGACTGAACACGAACCTCAACCATTACACCTCCATTGAAATGCGACTGCCCTGGCCGGGATTGAACCCGAGACCTTTATGTGCAGCAGCCAAGCACCATGACCACTGTACCACCGGGGCTGCAGAAAAGCGGCGAGACTTTGTCGGCATGCTGCGCTCATATCCGAAGCAAATTATGATGCGTATACGTGTATGACTTCGGTCGAGCATATCCAGACGGTGACATCTTCGTACCGTTTGCGCTCGGGGAAGTTAATCTAATCAGCTATATACGACACGCATTGGTTTGGCTCACAGAATCGATGTGAGCTGAAATTATGAATGAGAGTCGAGAGTAACTCGCTTTAAATGTGAAAAAAAAAATCATCTGCTTCGAAACACATCCAATGTTGCTGTTTTTTGGTACCATTCCTTTTCTCTTAATACTTACGAGAATTCGAACGTTAAGTTCAGCTGAAAAATAATGCGGTTTTTTATTGGAAGTACGTGGTGAAGCGCCATCGTGAGCGCGCATAAAAAGGCGGAACACACACACACACACACACACACACACACACACACACACACACACACACACACACACACACACACACACACACACACACACACACACACACACACACACACACGCGCGCACGTTTGCATTTTTTTGCTTTTTTCTGATCGAGACAGTTGATTTAATTCAGCCTAACTCTAGTTTGCCTCCTCGGAATAGAAGTAATATGCCACGTGGATCCTGTGAGACGCCTGACAAGTCGATAACCGTGAGTTTTTTCATAGCAGTGGCTAACGCTTACCTTCTGACAGCATCTTCGAGAGGAACTCGGAAGAGTGCAAATGGCGGAAGCAAACGCGTCGACACGGTTTCCCTCAACGTAGATCCCAAGAACGCCTGTGGAAGTGACACCAGTCCCGGATGAGGCCGATGCCAGGGTTGTTCCTCACCCAAATGAGTGGTAAAGTCGTAGACAGTCGGAATCTTCGGTTACTTGCTTTTGCCCATGCACGAGTGTGTGGAGAGTCGCGTCGACGGCAGGACAAATCCAAACACGAGAACATATCGACTGTTTATTTGCTTGGCAGCAGCAGTGGACGAGCATACCGATGCTACGCTCGTCTGGGGGTAGCGAAGGAAGAATATTGCAATCTTGGCAGCCTGTATTAGTAGCCACAGCCAGCGACGCATATCGCTGGTGATGCTGCGGTGGCGAGTTTATCGGAAGGTGAGGCACCATGCAGCCATGTCACGCCCAGCTCAATGGCAGTGAGGTGGAGGCTGCGCGGATATATGCGCAGAGTGTGTTGCCACAAGATCAACCACGTTGCGAGGCAAGCTCAAAGTATTTAATTTAAGACAGTTAAGTGCAAATACCTACAGGTGAGCCGGTTTCTCAAGCGCCTAGCATTTTTGTCCATATAACGGCGCAGTGATGTTCTAATCAAATTCTTTTCAGTGCAAGAACATTCACGACGTCACAGTTACGCCGTGCGTGACTCATATTTCTTTAAGGTAAATTTGACAGGGAGAGTCTTTAGTGAACGCTGAAAGTATTTCTCTGGGATAAAAATAAAATAACACGCACAGTTCCCGACAGACAAAACATACTAAAAAAAGAGCCTAATTTAGGTGAGTTGGTGCGGTTGTATTGTATATAGTAACAGCTCGACAACGGTATAACAGCCCAACCTGTCCATTTTGTCTCATCCTACCACGTGTTCCCAACCGTTGTTGTGCTGTTACTACAATACTCAAAACGAACGACAAAACTCAACAAACAGAATTTAAAACAAGTTTGGCAAATCCCACAGCGTGCCTTGGGAATCGCCGTTATGCATGCGAAGCATGCGGAAGTAGGGTGACCGTGTTGTAATGTATTTTTATTGAGGAACACATTATCAAATCACACTAATTATATCTATAAGTGTTGCCCGGCCGCGGTGGTCTAGTGGCTAAGGTACTCGGCTGCTGACCCGCAGGTCGCGGGATCGAGTCACGGCTGCGGCGGCTGCATTTTAGATGGAAGTGAAAATGCTGTAGGCCCGTGTGCTCAAATTTTGGTGCACGTTAAAGAACCCCAGGTGGTCGAAATTTACGGAGCCCTCCACTACGGCATCTCTCACATTCGTATGGTGGTTTTGGGACGTTAAACCCCACAAATCAATCAAATCAATCATATGAACAAGTGTTAATTGCACGCACAGACATACGTTTAAAGGTCGCAGATCTTTAGATATCCAGTTGTTTGCACTTCTGCAACAATGTTTACAGGAGCATGAGTACTAGCAACACCAGAAGCGATAAGCTGATATGAAGCACTGGTGCTTGCGAGGATAGTAGCCCTGGGCACTGCTACATAAATTAACTTTAGCGGATGGCACCTAACTACAATTGACGTTAATTTTTTATGTGGAGTTTAACGTCCCAAAACCACCATATATCATTATGAGAGACGCCATAGTGGAGGGCTCCGGAAATTTCGACCACCTGGGCTTCTTTAACCTGCTTCCAAATCTGAGCACACTGGTTTACAACATTTATGCCTCCATCGGAAATGCAGCCGCCGCAGCCAGGATTCGATCACGAGACCTGCGGGTCAACAGCCGAGTACCTTAGCCACTACACCACAGCGTTGGGGCTACAATTGACGTTAAACCGACGTGATGGCTGTGTCATAGGAGAACATACGTAATGTTCATAAAATTGGGTAGCCTGCACTGCAACCACAATTGACATTTCATGAACTTTAGGATCTATTTAGAAAGTAGTTGCGAGACCTGGCGATGCTCTGTGGTGGAATACTTGATTGCCACACAGAATGCGGGTATTGATTCCTGCTGGGACCCTGACATTTATTCTTTGCATTCATCGGGTCAACGCTGCCGATGTCGGCTCCTCTTTAACGAGAATTACCCATAAGTGTTCACGCCGTTCCTGAGTAGATACCAAATGTTGATAACCTGTGGCACTTGACCGCATACCAGTGGTACATCACCAAACGCGGGTATGTGCCACGGTCTGCCAGAATGTGTTTGACGACATACGCGACAGGATTGTGACGTTGTTCATGTTGTTCATATATATATATATATATATATATATATATATATATATATATATATATATATATATATATATATATATATATATATATATATATATATATAGAGAGAGAGAGAGAGAGAGAGAGAGAGAGAGAGAGAAGAAAAAAATAGAAAGAAAAGAAAGGATTGATTGATTTGTGGGGTTGAACGTCCCAAAACCACCATATGATTATGAGAGACGCCGTAGTGGAGGGCTCCGGAAATTTCGACCACCTGGGGTTCTCTTTAACGTGCACCCAAATCTGAGCACACGGGCCTACAGCATTTCCGCCTCCATCGGAAATGCAGCCGCCACAGCCGGGATTTGATCCCACGACTTCCGGGTCAGCAGCCGAGTACCTTATCCACTTGAGGACCGTGGCGGTGCCCGGAAGAAAAGTAGAAAGAGAAGGAAATAGAGATATACAGAAACAAATATTGAAATAGAAATATGGGTAAAAAATATAAGGCAGAACAACGGAAGAAGAGGGGAAAAAGAAGAGAAAGAAACACAGAGAAAACCAGGAGTCCGTCCAGATCCTCAATACCTCCAGGCTTGGCACCATCAGTCGACCAAGCTTCCTTAATTTTCGTCTTAATGTTTTCTACACCAAGATTTTAATTTATACTGTCAGGGCCTTGAGGGTATCTCTTATGGGCAATACATGGAAGACAGGGATGTCCCAACATGGTTGTGGTACACTCATTTGAAGTTGACAATGTCGGTGATAGCAGTGATGGAAACCGAAAAGTACTTTTATAGAAAACAAAGTGTTGTAAATGAAATCAAAAGCCTTAATAACTTCTAGGAATAATAAGTTATTATAACACGAAAATATAGGACCTGAAACGAATTCACACCTTGTTCTTCTTTTCATTGGCATTTATTTTACTCGCCGCTTCTCCATGACAGTGGCTTGCATGTCGATGCACTCCCCGCATTACAATACTTATCGCACACGTTAAAATGCACGCGCGACGACGCAGCTGCTGCGACGTTCGACCGCATCCAGCGGTCCCTGTGAAAACGAAAATGGCGATTCAGCCATCGCCGTCATGGTTGCCCATTATGGGCCACAAGGGAACCTGTGGGCGTGTGCGCCACTAAGCTACGCCGCATGAGTAGCACCGCCCAACCCACCAGCAGCCGCGGCAGCAGCTCTGGACAGTGACGAACCCGATGCAGATGGAAAAATCGTTCGCCGAATCATCGAGATCAGAAACGAAACTAACCCCCCACGGCTTTGGCCGCGTGGCGGCGCAGCGGTGTCACGGCTGCGGCGACGCAGCGGCGCCGGTGGCAGGCGCCTATGATTATTTTATTCTGCGACCCTGCTGTTTCGACTAGAGCAGCAGGATGCCTTCGGCACTCAGCCGGTAATGGTGGTATTATTCCCGACCTCCGGGAACGGCACTGGCTTCAACCTACAGCTCGATGAATTTGAATGGCGTGAAATGCGACGTACGTGTTTTGAAAACACTACTCCGAGACGTCAGGGTGCTGCGTAGAACGATATCTACAAGTTTGGGAATTTGTTTCTGCCAGCGCCCGCTCCCGTATGTTTTTTTTTTTTCAGAAAACAAAATGTAAAAGATTACAAAACGCTCCTCTGCAGATGCACGGCGGAGGCGCCTCGGAAAGTAATAGGAGGCGACGTGCAGCGATTCGACTTCGAGGACCCGCAAGCAACTTTGGAAGCGCTTTGGCGTCGAGACAAAAAAACAAAAAAGAAAAAAAGACATCGAGGCGTCAGGAAAGTGCAAGCTATAGAAAACAATGAAAGTGAACGTAGAGGTTGGGCGTAGGGTGTCGGGAGGCGGCGAGGAAACCGCGGAGTGACTCTGAGCTTCGACATGTGTTTACTTCTTGGTTCTGCCGCATTGTATACAATCTCGACAAAGGGAGGAATGTCGCTGGGGCATTGAAGAATCAGCAGTTCTGCGATAGGCGACGTGCTAGTTTCCTCTTCTAGGCTTCAAGTGAAACAATTCAAGTGCCCAAATATGCTTCGCACGATGTTCAAGTTGCGTCTTTGTTGGCGACAAATGTCGACAAATCGATAAGACGCCTATCTTTAGCTCAATCTGACAATGGCAATATCGCCCCTCTCCCACATCGCCCTCCGTGTTTGATTTCTTCAGTGCGACAGCAGCAGTTAAAAGCTTAAAATTGGATTTGTAATGTCCGTCTTTCCGCTACGCTGACGGAAGCGGCTGTATAGTCAGCACCAAGTTACAGCCCTGGGACAACCGTGTCATCCTTACCTTTACCCTCGACATCCCTGCTGGCCTAGGAAGGCGAGCAACGGCGAAAGCCTATGCGATCACGGGTCACTCAATAAATTACCTTGAAAGTTTCAGTCGCTTGTGATTACCCTCTAATGTAACCTAATTAACCTTTGGTTACGTTTATTTGACGTTATTTGTGTTTCATTCGCCTTATGTGCTAATTATCACTTTTAATCAATTGGCATACCCTTACTACATTAAGTCCCTCATTACGTATGTTGGGCGTACATTACTTATTAGAGCTACACTTTTGGTTACCAGAAAACGCTTTAAAAAAAAACTGAAGCCCCATCCCCAAACCTCTCAGTTCATATAACCAGCTAGATCCGCCAAATATATATCCCGCAACATAATTAGCTGAACCTTTATGTTGTAGCGAGAGAGGAAGACGGGACGGCGGACAACGTGGTCGTGTCGTTCTCTCGCCACTTTATTCCACGCCTCAAGCGGAGCCGCGTGGCTTTCCACGTCCGACACACCAAGTGCGCTAGCTTGTTCTAATCCTCGCGCAGCTCGAGCTAGCACCAGCTGCGCGAGAGGCACGGCGCGGTAATTCAGAAATGATGATGGTGATGATGGCACTACAATGTCAACGAGCATCCCTAGCATAAAATATTTTAAATATACAGAACCTCATACTAAACATATGAAATATCAAATTGGAAAAACACATCAGTAATTCATTTCCCATGTTTTTTATCATGGAAATAAAGAGCGTGATGTATTAGTGGCCAAAATCAAGCTCGCATCGGTACCAGGCGTAATCTCAATGGTCTTTGTGTTTTTGTGTGCGTATTCAAGCTTAATAATAATAATAATAATAATAATAATAATAATAATAATAATAATAATAATAATAATAATAATAATAATAATAATAATAAAGGAATGACCCGGATAATTGCGCCCAAACAAAAGGAACATAACCAAGGGCCTGACATGTCAGATGCTGCATAATGATGTGTAAAAAGCCGGAACCATACTCTTATGTGCTTTGACTATATTGTTATTGGATTTTTGCGTAAATTATCTTCATAAATTCTGTTATATCATATATGTTGTGGTCCTCAGCTTAGCTATATATATTATTCCTCCTTACTTACAGTTACCGCCAGCTGTTGCTATACCTACCTTTTATTACGATACAACCACAAGGCCTTAAGACAGGGCCCTTCCACACACAGCGGCCAGCGATAGATTCGGGAACGAGAAACATCAAGAACGTGAGACGTAGCTCACTTTGCAACATATTGACTTCATACTCACCGTTAAGCCGCATGAGGAGTTTCGTCCTTCTCTCCGCAACAACACCCGTTACGTTCATTTAGCTTCGTGGCACCAGCGATACACTGCACACTTTATATTGGGCGCAAAGACATACCATGGCGCCACCATGCGGAGGCATCCCTGTGACGTACGTGGTTGGATTGCTCCGCTGCCTTCTCGCGCGCAGCCGCAGCAGCTTTCGCGAATTCTTTTATTTTATATCATTGCACTTCACTCAACTAAATCAGTAAAATACTGGTGCAGCTTCTTCCCTGACTGCACGAAGGGCTAAGTAACTGCTCCTTGAAAAGAGTTACGTTTCTCACAACGCCTGACTGCCGGCGTCGTCTGTTATGGTCACCTGAATGAAACAACCACGGCGACCGAGCACGCCGCCTCTGAGAAGGTTACCACTCATTCCGTGTCGAATTGAAGTATAAAATGGGTATTAACGGTAAATACACTTTTCTTTGCTGCAAGAAATGAGTGCAACCACGCTACTTCATTCATTGTAGGTTTGCATCTAAAGACGACCCGCGGTTAACATGACAAGCATGCGCAAATTAAATGTTTAGCACACATAACCCTATGAAGCACAGCACAAGTGGATTCCCCGCTTTGTGGGAAGCAACACAGCATTCTTACAGCCGCAACCTTTCTGTTATTATTGTGGGCAAATGTGATAATCACGCACGCGCGTGCCTCAATCAGAGTTGTAACTTTTCTCTGTTGCACGCTCCTAATATTTATTGCGCAAAAGTTCTACGGTGGTCACACGTTGCACATTCGATCGCCATCTAGCCCCACACGGGTGAAAATTATGAATGATTGGTTTAGTTCCAGCGCTTCTACAAAGGAGTAAGTTGTTATAAAAAAAACCGTATCATTTTACGCCTTTGAGCATGCAGCGCGGTCTTGCGCACCATGATCTAAACGGCAATTTCATGTTTCAGTAAAATTGCCTGTGTTCAATTTTTTTTTTCAATTTCATTCATAAGCTGTGTCATATTCGATGGAAGCTCTTTGAAGACGAAGCAGTTTTCGAAGCTTACCACAATTTTGCCTGTAGATCAAGACATTGGGAGCAAGTGACAGTCGCTATGGGCCCATTTTATGCAGACATAATCTATATCAGCAAAAAACCTTGTGAGCTGAAGTCGCGGATAGGAGACGCGTTGGCAGAAGTTTTTTTTTTCTTTTTTTTTTCAGGGGGCACAACCTTGATCAGAACTGGCGGCCTGGCAGACAAGTGTGGGTGACCGTTATTTTGTGCGCTATATACCATGGGAAAATTTCGGACGGGGGGGGGGGGGGGGGGGGGGGGCACGGGCTTGGTGTGTTACCCCCTGGCTACGACACTACTGGCGGATGGAAACCAGCGTGGTCGGGTACACACATGGGGATGGAAGCTAGGGGAGAATAGTGGGGGCGCAGACTGCTGTAAAGTTACGTTGGCGAGAGAAGTAAGCTCTAGCGCAAACTAGAGAGCACATGTATGATCTAAGGAGGTTTAGTCGAGCGGGCTGGCTGAACACACAGAAGCAACTGGCCACAAAATAGACCGGTATATGGTAAATATAACGAAAACAGGGGGAAATAAACTGAACTTCCGGGCTATATCTTGACTCTCTGAAAATTCAGAGTCCCATTTTAAAATATACATAACCAAACTGTTTGCACATTCATTTTTCATTGTGAACGAGGCTCCCGTGCAGAAACTGAAACGTTCTGCTTTGATGTGAACATTTATGGTCTGTGCTCATTTTATCCCCATATGGGCTCGAAATAACCACAACAACAAAGAAAGAAATTAAGAGGTGACAGTGGCACTGCCAGTGGCTGTGACAGTGGTGAGACGTACCCACTACGCCACCGATCGCCAAAGAGAGGGAAGACCCCTCAACCCCCTTTTTATCCGGTTCCCTCTTGGCTACGTGTCTCAATCACTTTCCACGTCCAGGGATTCGTGCTGGGGCCGGGAAGTAAGAGACGGCACAATCTTTTCCTAATCATGGACGCATATAATTCAATAGCGAGTGCAAATGGCGTACACACATACTGTCCATGAACGACATCTCTGTTACACGAAATTGTAACACATTAGCAATTACTCGCGACACGCGAAACAGGATATATAAGCGAAGCAACGGTGACACTACAAGGGTGCCTCAATACAGAATAAACACACGACGACACAAATGATCAAGTCATTAATTAATAAAACCACGCAATGTCTCAATATGCCGCATCCTTTCCCGCAAAGCTCGTTTAAGTAAGGGAGGTGAAGTTCGTCTCACAGAATGTCCATGTTGACGGGGGCCTCAGAGCTGGCTGTTCGAGTCGGGCCTCAGGGCTTCTTCCCGGGGTCATTGTCCAATTCGTCAGCGTCTTCGTCGTCTTCGTCATCGTCGCCTTCCTCGTGCCTCTCAGTGATTTTCATTTTAGCCCTCTTTCGTAATGTTCCATTCACTCAGAGTCGGGTACTACAGAAAGGGACTACGAGACGATACGAGGAGAGTAAGAGAGACGGAGCGTTGAGATTGAGATGGTAGAAAGACGGAATGGAAAAGGAAGATAACGGTGCGAAGAGATAGCGGTGAGAAGCGATGAGATGATGACTGGGGCAAGGACGGTACGATTAGGAATGAAAGTTAGGGATAGGAGGTGAGTGAGTGGAACGTTACGAAAGAGGGTTAAGATGGAAATCACTGAGAGGCACGACGACGACGAAGACGATGAAGACACTGACGAATCGGACAATGACCCCGGGAAGAAGCCCTGAGCCCCGACTCGAACAGCCAGCTCCGAGGCCCCCGTCAACATGGACATTCTGTGAGACGAACTTCACCTCCCTTACTTAAACGAGCTTTGCGGGAAGGGATGCAGCATATTGAGACATTGCGCGGTTTTATTAATTAATGACTTTATCATTTGTGTCGTCGTGTGTTTATTCTGTATTGAGGCACCCTTGTAGTGTCACCGTTACTTCGCTTATGTACCCTGTTTCGCGTGTCGCGACTAATTGCTGATGTGTTACAATTTCGTGTAACGGAGATGCCATTCACGGACAGTATGTGTGTACGCCATTTGCACTCGCTATTGAATTATATGCGTCCATGATTAAGAAAAGATCGTGACGTCTCTTACTTCCCGGCCCCAGCATGAATCCCTGTATGTGGAAAGCTATTGAGACACGTAGCCAAGAGGGAACCGGATAAAAAGGGGGTTGAGGGGTCTTCCCTCTCTTTGGCGATCGGTGGCGTAGTGGGGGGGGGGGGCGAGAGCAGTAGAAATAATCCTTCCAGGTACTCCACTCCGGAATGCCTATTCGTTACACCGAAGGTTTTCTTTTCCTTTTCTTAATGTGTGGGTTTAAGAAACGAGCGTAAACATCTTGAAAGGACCGGGGTTCAGTCCGTGTTTGCGGGGACGTCACAGTGGCATTGCATACGCAGCGCACTGTGGCACGCTGCCAGTTACGTTTGCTGCAACTTTCCGCATTGTGTAGTCTGCAGATGTCCGCACAGATGAAGTCAGAGCGATACAACGCTGTTAAAAAATGAAAACACCGTGAAGCCGCCGTTAAAACCAACGCATCCAACTGCCAGCTTTCTTTCGCCAGAGCGAGGCGAGATCACGTGATCCAACCCTGCACGTCACAGCGATCGCAGCGCTCGCGCCTCCAGTGGTGCGCCTCGCGCACAATACCACTACGCCAGTGCATTTGTGATCAACTAATTGACCAGAATATGGGGGTAGCACCAAGTGAGTGCATATTCTGCACTGAACATTTTTACACGGCTCATATAATGCTGGCATGGTAAAGGGTGTATTAGTGTATTATATATTCATATGACAGTGTTTCTTTCTGGCTGACGCATTAGTCATTTAACAGGTTCAATCAATTGAAGTCAGTTGGCTTCGTCGCGATGGGGAGCACTGAATATTTGAACGAAAGCCTCGTTTGTTCACAGTAAAACTGGATTGTTTCAATGTAGCATGCTTCTGATGTTAGTTTTTTTTTTCAGACGAAGCTAAGGGAAGTGACGAAGTGTTCCGAGCTAGCCAATTAATTCAATTTTTAAATGTGTCTCGTTTTGAATGGCTGAGCAGCTCATATCAATGGCTGCGCCACTTTTCATCTCTGAAGGCGCGTTTACACGAGACAGACACGACACCGATTTTGGTCTGCCGACTCTCTTTCAAAATGTCTTTTGTCTTGTCGTCGTCATATTTACACTGAAACGACACAGTGTGCCGATGGCTTCTGGAAGACTCACTCTGCGCCTTGTCGTGTTCACAGCCTTACGTTGGCCAATTTTGTAGTCACATTGAGGGCACACGCAGCGACACCGACTAAACTTGCACAGCTGCAGTTTCAGCCATGCTCCCTGATCTGCCATAGTCCTTCTCCGGCTACGCGGCGCAGCCCACGCCATAATCCATGGCGTCGAGGGACGGGAAAGCTGAGACACAAAAGGGAAGTGAATAAAAGACTTTCATGTGGTGCGCAAGATGCATATTGAAACGTCGTTGAAGCCTCGGAGAGGGCATTGCTATCTCTCGCATAATTTTCCCCTTCGTAAGCGAAGACAAGGCAAATTTTCGCTCAGCCACAGATCTCCCCACCACACGCCAACGACTGGTCTACCGATGCGTTTTGCTGGTGTTTTCGGTCTGTCATCATGTGACACTACGACGCTATGCTGTCTTTGAGGCGTCGTCGTCGTCATCGGCCCAGTGTGACCAGAGGGTCTGGCGACTTCGTTGGTGGGCGACTCGTCGGCGGACGGTTTGCGTCTGCCTCATGTCTTCGTTTGGGTCGTGTCAGGGTCGAGCCGCAATTGGGTAAACGCGCCTTTAGAAACGCATGCGATGGTGTGTCATGACCGACAATTCTTGTATGAGAGCCGTCAGCGCAGCAGAAGCTATGCATTTCTTTCTGCCTCGACGAACGCTTCAAAGTCGGAGACCGACCATGGGAAAGCATGCCACGTGCAAAGAGATAAGTTTTCCCGACGTTCCAGACATACCGCAATTGCAAGCGAGTGATGCCGCAGTCAACAGGCATCCACGCGCACGGAGTGTCAAAATTTTTTGCAGCTGCTACCGGCGGCCATACACGATGCTAGGCCCGACAAAAAAAATCACTGAAAACATGCTCTTTTTTTAAAGCACTTTCAGAGAACCAGTTTTTAATTTAAATGAGTTCTTCAAGTCACTTTTTTGTATTTGTCATTTTTAGCAGTTATAATCTCGTTATACTACAAAACACCACCCACCAAGTTATCGCTTCGTAACCCTTTAAGGCACTTGAAGGAGCACTGACATCAAATTTCTAATTGGCCAAATTTGAATGGGGTCGGTCACGTCGAAGTTTGTTTATCTCGACGTCAAACAGCACAGAAAAGCTAAGGAAAAAAACAAAAAAATAGACTGCCCTGCGAGATCGACACAAGTGCTACGTGTTCGGTGTAATACATTTCACAAATACCATCCCGACGGACGATACGCTAGTAACGATGACGTCGACGATCTCCGAGTATGCTTGGAGCCGACTCCCAGCCATGCTCTTACTAGTGGCTCTCCTTGCTGTGTTGAAGCGTGCATGCGATCCATCGTGTCGCATCGACTGATTTGCGTTGTGCTCCACTGCGTGTGAGTAAGATCATTCAGAGCGACAATGCGTGCCAGAATGTCGGGGAACCACTGCATTGTGAGAACCTGCACGCCGAGGCGTGGGAAAAGCGGGCAGTGCGTGGAGTTTCATGCCTTTCCAAGCCACGAACCTCAACGCAGCCAGTGGGTTGACTTCGTACGCTTTTCGACAGAAGGGCTGGGCGCGCCTTGGAAGAACAGTCGCATTTGCTCTCTTCACTTTGCGGCGAGCTGCTGCAGGGTAAATCCTGTGTTGACGATTCGGTTGGCTTTTACTGGCAGTACGAGGCCTCTTCTGGAGGCCGGGGCTATTCCTACCATATGCTCTGCTGCAGCTGAAAGCAGCGAATCACTCGCCAAACGTTCGCGACATTAGGTGCGTAGTTGGTGTTCTTAGCTCCGACAGTATACGGCAGGAACTGATAAATACATGGCATTTAACGCGGAGCTTGTCAAGCAAGCATCGTCGCGAATCGCGGTTATACCCAATTCCAGGTCGCTGTCGTCATCACTTGCCAATGTTGACCACGACGACGGAGAGAACGACGATGTTGGCGACAAAGTCATGTCTACGCTTTCCGAGACACAGCTGGACTGACTGTACGTGCGCTCCTAGCAGACAGAACACCAGTGTGACGTCACCATTTTTTGTGAACGTGGCATCGGCTGTGCAGCAGCCTCGAAGGGCCGCGAAGTAGCACTGCCAGCACTACGATTTGGCGGGTTTTCTACCCATTTTGAACCGCGTTCGATAGCGAATATATTAATAAATACTGCAGATACTCATTCGTCCCTCAGATGCGTTTTAGGTAGCGAATCACTACTAGGGGGTCGATAGCTACTCGTTGATGCAAAAATCTTGACATGAGAGCGGAGAATTGGCTATTGAATATTTATTTCTGCCACAATAGCTTGCATAGGAATATGACGACAAGAGGATAAGAGCTACCTTGATGATTCCGAGTGAAACCAATTTAAATGCACAAGCTAAATAATTGTTCTGTGTTATTTCTCTACTAGCATCTATAAGTGTATCGCTTCAGTCACAACGTGTAGAAGCGTGGTTGCCACATCATGAATCTGAAGCGTCTTACAGATTCTTTAAGAGGCACTTTGAGTAGCTCCGTTTCATTTTATTGAGAAATCAATTATACGAACACTCTCGGCGGATTTCCGCCATCGCTGTTGGCATCGTCGTCACCGTCATCATTCTGTAAGAAGTCCAAATATATAACAACGCCCCGCACGTCGTATATATGTTCTACGTCAAGGGCTTCAAACACATGGCACGCGGCCAGTGCATCACAATTCCATGTGAATCATCTGAAGCATTTCTTTAGTGACGCACAACAACTGGTCACCATGGGTTAAGACAGAATGATGGAAGAAAAGCTTGATTCCAGAATTGGCATCCTGATTGCGGTAATTTAGGAGACCCGTATCGATGTGTTTCTCGAACCCTGAAGCGATGTAATTTTCAAGAATTCAGAATTGCGCATATATGAGGTGGCAACGTACGTTAGTTCACGTTTTGTTCAACCTTCTCTCCGCTATGTGTTGGCCGTGTCAGAGCGGCGGGGTGAGGAAGAGTGGTGCGAGGGGTGTCAAGCACTGGCTTTGTAAATAAATATGCCATGCATGGAACATGTGCCCTTCTCTTTGCGGTAACGTAGCGAGATGTTTTTTGATCTCGAAGGCTTTCGTTCTGGCGATACCGTTTGTCCCTGTAGTCTCGCGGCTCTACCGGAACGGCAGAAGACCACACAGGAAAATGAATATGCGTGCTACGTGGTCCTACTTACATCATCGTAGGGTTAAAGCACCGTTTCTTGGTGCAAAGGGCCAATCGATGAAGTCGGTGTTACGTAAGGTTACCTATGGGCAAGATTACGTCACTGCGTGGGCGAAAATGACTGGCCAGGCGCAGGAGAGGGGCATGGGAATTGTTCTTCGAAATGAACCTTCTGCGCGGCGCACAGTGCCATAATTATCGCGAAATAGGTTCCCCGTGGCCTTCTGTGCAATAAAATGATATTGTTTTAGCACAGCTCAGTTTGAGCATGAAGGAATTCTACTATGCAGTCAAGAAGGGGGAAAAGACAAACGACAGTGTCCGCTCCCCTTCTTGATTGCATAGTGTCTTCCCTTCACGCTCAAACTGAGCTGCGCTAAAGTAATATAAGCAATATCATTTTATCATGCACAAACTAGCCCAGTCAGCAGTACTTCTGTGCGGATTAGCGGGCTTGCTTGAGAAGTGTAAAACAAAATGCGGTAGCTACGCACACGGTGTGCGAAGACTAAAAAGATGGTGGAGCTGGTGGCGTTGCTCCCCTCTTTTTTCTCCTTTTGGCCTTCACATCCTTTGCCCACCCTTTCCTATACAACACTGTGTGCTATACTTTACCTTCTTTCTCTCCTCCTCACCCTCACTTTTCTTTCCCTCCCCACCTTAGAGTGTACTACACATGACTATGCTTGCTGTCTCTATTTTTCTATATTCTTTTTTGTGAATGTGTCTTAGTATCTCCATCTCTCACTTTGTACTCGTGCTTTTCGCCCTCTATTTTTTACTACATTTATTGCTATGGCATTTTAGTTGGGCAGTGTACGCAAAACAACTCCGCTAACGTGAAACTTGGGGACCTGCGAAGCACCAGGGTTTCCCATACAGACACAGGACAACGTTCACTCATTGAACAGCCACAGACAGCGTCGAAGACGGCGTCCTCCATCAATTGCAGACAGTGCCCACTGCAGAAACAGAGCATTTATTTTGACAACGTGCCGCTATATTACCGCTTGCTTTACCGTGGCGGGCGAAGACAATGCATGGAACACCGGCAGCACGAGCACACAAGGTGCTTCGCATTGAAGCGTAAGAGCTTGTTTGCTATCAATTTACTATGATCACTCTGATTTGTGTTTATCTTTGTGTAAATTCATCTTCAGCAGCTTCAAAAACATCTTGGCGTATATCATCTAATAATTTCTACAGGTGGGACTCTCATAGCAAGGAAAGTTAAGTGACAGTACTTAACGTGCATGTGTGCCGACTACTGGCACGCGTGCTGAAAAACCCATTAGGCTGCATATAAATGGGCATGCAGTCGAATTGTAAAAATCTGTGCACTTTTTTTGCAGTGTTCGTTGAAAGAGAACGCCATTGCGTCGGGAATCTACATTTCTGATGTCAAAAGAGCTCTAAAACAATGGCGAGGTAAGGAGTCATTCATCTTAGCGCTTCCTATTCTGCCAGTTATTTTAAACTAAGTTAATAATTATGTTTCTATTTACACATTCATACCTTGAGTGTTCCATTTGAGGGGTCGGCTTGTTTCGTTGATTTCGCTCAAATGATACGCTTGATAACAGTAGTGCAATAACAGATGGAAGAGCGTTCCAGTCTTCCGGTGTCGCCACCAGAAAAGAACAAAGGGGACTGATGCACAGAGATGAAGTGGAAGACAATAAATTCTCTTCAGCGGCAGCTTGTACATTTGTACACGTCATATTTAGAGGCAAGTCACTCGCCGTGTGTTTATTCAAATGGCTTGAAACGCGGTGTGCACATTCGTGCTGGCTTCCTGAGTGTACAAATACCGGTCAGTTAGTTTCTTTACCATGCGTAATGCTGCAGAGGATCGCTTTGTCGGCGACACTATTCTATGTTGAACGACCAGTGGACGTGCCACGTTCCAGGACCCACGTCAAGAGTATTTTGTGCTTTGCTTGAAATGAGTGTAACTAAAAAACAAACTGTGCTTGTACTTGTACCTAATAGTTGATTTTTTTGTTAAAAAATGCACGCTGGCTAATGAAACGATAAGTAAACTCTTAACTACATGCTAATTAACGTTGAGTACCAAAACTCGCACAAAACAAGACATTTCTTCATTTTATTTTTTGTAATGTTGTGCTTCGTGCCTTGGAATTATGTCATGCATATTTGACACATTTGCGGACAGTGGTTCATAATTCGCCTCTGAAGGATATGTAATAGATTAAATATGTGCCACCAAACGCGCTGGTGTGCTGGTGAAGTAAGTAGTGTTTCCCGGACGTGCAACTGGTGCCCATTCTCAAAAAAGAAAAACTAGCTGTTTGCGTTCGCTTAGACTCAGTGAGCTGTGAGAAAGATTTAATTTTTTCTCCCAGTCAACCTTTCAGATGTCACTGAGCAGACAACCCATACAGTCAACCGGAATACTGCGCACGAGATCTGTGTACTATGGGAAAAACGTCCTACAGTACAGGGATCTAGGCAACAAGGCCAGTCATGCTGGCATTCCTCACTACGCATGCAACTCTCGGTTTTGGGGAAAGTGTCACAGTGGATGTTAGGTTGGCTGCAATGGCGCCATCAATACCTGAATTTGAGGGCGCGCTTTCGAAATGCGTGATACATCAGTGGCTGAGTCCATTGCGCCATTAGATACGGAAATCTACACTCCAATCATCTGGCTTTACGTGCCGTCTAAAATGGAATAAAGTTAAACAAGAAGTACAAACAAACCTTTTCTAAAACCCTTTCGCTCTTTTCATTTCTCAACCAGTGACGCACTTACAATTTCTATCGAGCAGGAGGATCTGTAGCGACCATAAGAGCAGCGAATACCATTTTAACTTGCTCGAATGGTGAGAACTCCGACGAGCAATTGAAGCGAGAATAGACTGCCAGAGAAGAGACATTTTAAGGGAACAGGAATCGGACGCATTGAAAGTGCGACGTCATCAGCTGACAAACGAGAATCCAAAGCCGCAATAAGTCAGCGCTGCAGCCAGACGCAGCAAATGGACTATACTTCGCCGTGCTCTGCCTAGGCTTCGTCGAGAAGTGCGTCCGGGCTGCCTTAAAGCACTCGCGGAAGAGAAATCGAACTCGGCGTGGAGCGACCTGATGCGAGGCTGGAGCCGGGAAGGAGTGAAGGGGAAGTTATTCTGCGCATTTGGGACGGCTTAATGGAGCTGTAGACGAGGACAATCTGCTCGACATAGCGAGCACTTTTCCACAGGCGCTGGGCAGCACGCCGGGAGCCTGCGGGGGTCACATGTGCGCTGCCTTGATATTGCGTCCGGCCCCGGAGCGGCTCGACCATTACTGGCTCGGACCCGACTCTCTAGAAGGCATCAAGCTCACATCAGCAGTAGGGCAGTCGCTGTCAAACGAAGAAATAAAGGTCAGCATAGGCGGCTCCTAAGAATCTCTTCAAGAGCAGATTTAAGGCGGTGAGGAATACGAGCTCCTCTTTTTTTTTTTCTTTTCTCGCTCTTGCTGAGCTTTGAAATGTGCGCGAGGAGAAGAGGGAAATTTAGCTTGTCTTCACGACGCCAGAAAATCAGAGCTCTGAAAAGTACATCCGACATAAAAGTAAAGCAAACGCGTAATAGAAATAAAGAAAGACGAAGAACAAAAACGAAGAGTTGCCCAATGCTGTAAACTAAAAATCCACTCCGGGGAAAGGAAGAAAGTAGGAAAACCCTTTTTCACTATGTGGGCTTTCATTGGCGCGGAGGGGGGATCCGGGCAAGGGGAGCGCCTAAAGTCCTCCGAGTCTGAAGCGCTCGCTTATCTAATCCTCGTCGATGTTTCAACTACGTCTTGTCAGAGCATTTGCCCAATTTCTTTGTGCTGCTATCACGGCGGCGGCTCGTGATGGCACCTCGAAAGGCGGCGAGCCCCTAACGATGCAGCCCGAAGTGGCGGCGGAGGGAAGAGGGCTCTCGGCCTCTGTCGCTGGGGTGTGCCGGGGGCGAGCCACCTAAGGACCATACGTCTGAACCTACGAGCAAAGATGGCGCGATATAGGCAGCTGCTCGGCAGCGCGCTGTCATGCAAATTGCTCCCAGATGGAGATTTAATTCCACATAATGTATTTGGAGACGCCTCCAAATGGTTCGCGCTGCTGCCGAGATCGTCGCGCACAAAATTCTTTGCCATTAGGATCGGGTGAGAAGTTTCTCTTGAGAGGAAGAGACAGCTAAACAGAGAGGAGCGTTGCAGGGAACAAGAAGAGGAAAAGAAGCCAAGAATCGAGGAACGTGAGCCGACCACAGCGCCAGCAACGCCTCGAGCCCTTCAAAATCGTGAGCCTTCTCAATTTTGTGCGTTCGCACCAAAGCGATGGAGGCATGTAAGTGAGCGCCGTAATGACGCGCCCGCTGCTGCGGACGACTGCCTCCTGGATCATGCAAATGCGACCGCACAAATGATTACACTTTTACGCCGCATCTCGCCCTCTGCACTCCGGCCCCGTCTCCTCTCGGTGAACTCACGACAACGGAAGCGATAATTCTGCTTGCTTCTCAAGCCTTTTTTTTTTTCCTTCTGTTTATTGCTCGCCCAAGTTTGAAGACTCCTACAAAGAACTACCTCTTGGGAGAACGTGAAAGAGAGAAAAACGGGTCGATGACGCGGAGTATGCTAAAGGTTGGGCTCTGTTTACGGAGCACGAGAGAGCGTATAGTGTGGTAAATAAATAACCACAACTCCACTATATCAAGCATGTTGATGCGTTGAGCAATTTTATCGACAACGTTCGTCCTTCATATTTCGCGCTCCAACTAACAAGTGTTTGGGCTCCGTATATGAGCTATAGTGCAGCGCTAAATTAAACGCTACTCGTTTCTAGTATATTCTTACGTTAATGTTTAAAGAAATTACCCAAAGTTTCTATGAATTTACGGCCAACGATGTCGACAGTGACAACAACTGTAGAAACGTCAATATTTCAAATGAAATGAACTGAGGGATTTCGCAAGCCATAACAAAAACGCGATTACAATGTAGACCGCAGTGGCGCACTGCGGATTAATATTCAACGTTTAAATTTTGGTCTCGTTTCCTTAAATCTACGCATACATGGACATTTAACGAGTCTACTACAACAACTACTACTACTACTACTACTACTACTACTACTACTACTACTACTACTACTACTACTACTACTACTACTACTACTACTACTACTACTAAATAATAATAATAATAATAATAATAATAATAATAATAATAATAATAATAATAATAATAATAATAGCAAGAAGTAGAAGAAGAAGGAGAGAGAAGCCTGTGAAACATTTTTGTGAGCACTGATGAGTCACTAATACTCAAATATGATTTACTGGAGCAGTTTTTCACCAGCTACGTGAAAGTTGGAGCCAGGGCAAGTGGCCTCATGTGCCCACGGGGAGGTCTCGTGGGTGAGTGATAGCGATGCTGCTGAAAATAGGCACATGCGTCATTAGTTGGAAACAACTTTATTGCTAGTCAAGCAGAGCTTTCTCCAAACTGGTCTTGGTTCTGCCACGTGGGGACGTCGAGGCCTTGCCTCACCGTCACCTCGGAGGCTTCCTTACACGCAAAATTTCACTGCGCCAAGGACCTAAAGAGCTGAGACGCATTGTCAACGTTCCCGTAAATATATGAGTCAGTAACTTTCGAAGCCGCTCGCGTATGCGGTTCGTTTGATCAGCATTGGAAGCATATCAGTGGCCTCGTACAGAGTGCAAAGTGTTTTCTGGTTCCCTGTAACTTGCACGCCCAGCAGTTTATCATGTATGCCTTCTGTAATATTTGTATGTCATGTGCATACTCATGTATTATTTGTATATTTGTATACTAATTTGTGTATTTCTGTATGTGACATCGATATGTACATTTGGATATTGATTGACAATTATTATTAACATTTTACGTTGTATATATTTTTTGATTACAGCATTGTATTCCTGCTTGTTTACTGGCCGCACCATGGTGGTTTAGTGCTTATGACGCTCGACTGCTGACGTGAAGGTCACGGGATCGAATCCTGGCTGGGACGGTTGCATTTTCGATGGAGGCAAAAATGCTTGAGGACGGTGTGCTCAGATTTGGGTGCACGTTAAAGAAGCCCAGGTGCTCGAAATTTCCGGAGCCCTCCACTCCGGCGTCTCTCATAATCATATGTAGGTTTCGGTCTGTTAAATCTCAGATAATATTATTATCTCTTTTTTGTTTTTGTTTTTTTGTACGTGCATGTGAAACTTGTATGCCAACCTACTATAGCCTCGGAAAAATACTGGCAGTATTCAACATTATTAATAATTATTTACTTATTTTATAGTGAAGGGACAGTGAATTAACACAGGCCGATGAATAGAGCTCATACGAAAACGGTTGTACATGTTAAGCACGCAACTCCACGTCAAACTGATATACCAATTCACGCTGACGTTTTGAATGGCATGGTTGTGTGCCATGCACAGCGCCAATCTATGGTGCAGATGTGCGTATGACGGTGGACTGAAGGCATGCATCACCGAAAAAATTATGTTTTTCAATGTTGCTGAAAACGACGCCACTCATGCGCAAGACATTTGAATTGTATTTTCATGACCACAAGGAAATAGGTTTCACCTGGGATCATATTACAAGTCGTGTCAGGGAGCGATAAGCTGCACTTAGATGACGTCGCACACGAATTTGAAATACTTTTAGCTTTTTTGCTTTAAATTAAAACACGTCTCTTGAGAACCCTGAAAAAATTATCGTGGTGTTGCGAATGCATTGAATACATTTTGAATGCCGTTATCTTAAGACGATTTTGGTTTCGATCAAAAGCTTGGCTTCGCAGCGACGTTCCAAGAGTCACGGGAAGACTGCAACTCGGTATAACAGCTGCCTGCCTGCTGTCAACCGCACGTGGTTTACGTAAACAACGATGAGTGAATTATCACCCCTTGACACTGAGAGTGATTTTTGTGATTTAGGCTGCATGCAAGACGCAAATTTCGCAAACCCAGTGAGGTGTGTTGACATGTCGTGAGAATGTTCATTACAGTGGTACTTGCTTGAAGTTGCTGGGTGATTAACTTTGAAATCAAAGTAAAATATTTGGTACGTGTTCTTTGGCTCAACTGTGTGGTCAGCGCTGGTATTACTGCACACCGTGGAAATGAAAGAAGTCTCTATTAGGGTGTCTCAAAATTGTGTCAGTACATCTTTCAAAATTAGCAACAACCTCGCTTAAAATCTAATAAAGCGTATTGTTTCTCGCTTTCTGATATGGTAGGATTACCTTACAGTATTGTTATTGCACAACTACTTAATTCAACGTTGATTACTATAGTATGTGTGGTTATATCATTCGAAAATACAAGAACATGGTGTTTCAGCTTATCACGGAGAACTTGGAAGTTCTTTCCCGTCCCTACAATATTTTCACAATACTAGGATTTCATGCAATTTATTCATTCAATCGAAATTCTCAATACTAAAAAAATCGTGAAAGAGAACCGATTAAAAAAAACGTGTTACTCAACAAATTGACTTGGCTCTCGTTTTCTACAAAAAAAGCAACAGCAGCACAAAACTGATTAAGGTGAGCATGAGAAGAGAATTAAGAAGACCACATTGTGTGCACATTCAACTTTGTAGAGCTAATAGAACTCTACGCTCGATAAGTTTCAAATAAGGCAGCATAACAGTAGAATTCACGAAAGAACTATAATTAGAGTGGATCACTATCCTATAAAAATGCTAAAGATAATGCTCCGTAAATAACGTCTCCCGGAGTTAGAGTATGTTGCTTTAATTTTGACTTTTCCATAGCCGCTTAAAAGTCGTGACAATTTTTTTTCACCATCTTCCCGCGGTATGTTTTTCTGCAGAGAGGGGTATGCCATCAATAAGGGACTCCTAGTAGACTATTCTAAATGACTTGAAAGTAAACATTCGACAGAAGTCTGTATGGTAGGGTATGAAACTGGGAGATGATTTAGGCTCCAACCAAAAGTTTTGAAGAAAGCCGACGTTTCGGAACCGACTTTGTTCCTTCCTCAGTGGTGACTGCGGAGGCTACGTAACAGCAGCGTCGTCTTCAAAGCACTCGCGGGGTGACTAATGACATCCCTCTCTCTCTCTTTCTTTCTCTATCTCTCTCGCTTTGCCGTGGAGCGCAGTCAGTGTGAATACACTGGGGGAAGGGTTCCGAGAGAGCGGTTGATATTATGGGCTGTCCTCTGTATGTGCCACGACTCGAGAAACAACCTTCTCCAACTCGGCTCGCTTTCAAGGATGGCCGTCGCTTCAAAATTTATATTGTGATCCAACCTCTCGGCATGTTCGACGACTGCGCTGCGCTTTTTGTAGAACTTCCACACATCGTTGGCGTGTTGCTTCAGTCGTTCCGTTAGGTTTTTGTCTCGCCGATATACGACGAGGGGCACTCGACGCCATGAACTTGATTGAAGTTACGGTCATACTACAGACGTCTTGGCTGGCGAGTTGCCCTCTGAGACTGTCTTGGTAGTAGGGTAGGGGGTGGGTTTGCATGCATCTGAACTGGTGCTGTCGCCTCTGGCTGGTCGTCTTCGCCCTCCGGCTCGTCCCTGTCGAGGTCATCATCTCGGAATGCTTCGCGCGTTGGAATAAGATGTCTCCGGGTCCGACAAAGCACTTTGTCATCTTCACTAAAGACGCGATAAGACCTCGGCGCTACAAGCTCCAAGACTTGTGCCTTGCGGGTGCATGTATAATCTTGGACCCTCACTACCTTTTCCCTCTTGAGCACTGGTAAGTCCTTGCCGCCGCCAAGTTGCTTGTGGTTAAACAAGGAATTGTTCACTTGCGGGCTGAAGTCGGGGAGCTTGGTTCGCAGCCTCATGCCTTGCAGCAGCTCACCCGAAGAGCGGCCGTCTTCCAGTGGCGTATAGATCAGTAACTGAGCATGCCCCGCCAGAAGTCGTCGTGATTCTCTTGAGTCTTTTTCATGATTCGTTTTACTATTTGAACCCATTTTCCCGCTAATTCATTGGACTGCGGAAAGCCAGGATTTGATGTCGCGTGCATGAAGTCGTACCTGGATGCAAAGGTAGCAAACTCATGAGACGCGAACTGGGGGCCACTGTAGCTGCAAACATCGACTGGGATTCCATATCGCGCAAAAATGCTGCTAAATTTTTTCAATGGCCGTGCTAGACATGGTATCGTTTTTTTCAATACCGGGAAGTTGGACTGCGCATCAAAAACACGCAAGTACGAGCTACCTCCGTACTAAAAGATATCTGCTCAAACTTGGTACGAAGCGTGATCTGGCGTGGTTCTAAGCGTAAATTGCTTGGTAGGTTGTTTATATGCGTACTTTCAGCATACGGTGCTGCTCTGTGCCTTATTTTCGATGTCTGCGTTAAGCCCGGCACCACAAATAATCGTCGGCCCCGTGCCTTGCATTTGTTTACACCCAAGTGCCCTTCCAGTATATGCTGAAGCATTTCTTCCCTCATACACTTTAGAACAACTACTTTTGGTACCTTTCAACACCACTCCCTCTATCGGCGATAGCTCAGCAGCGAAAGGTGTCATGCAGCCGTCGATATTGCCAAGGCCACTGATGCAGCGAATCACCTTTTCCAAGTCAGGGTCACTTGCAGTTGCGGAAACTAAACAATCCAGGGTTTTTCTGCTTACCAAGTCAGAGACTGTACCAACTATGTGAACCTCTATTGCTTTGGTTGGGCCAGTCGTGCCCTGTGGTTTGTTGCTCCGCGACGATCTGGAGGGCATGTCGGCCAGCAGCAGTTTCTTCCCTGCGACAAATCCAAGCACACATTAGTAGTTCAGTAGGCGTAGGAAGAAACGCTGAAAACGAAGTGGCATATCACCGAGTTATTTGGATGCAATCGCTAACAATGGGCGCTGATAATAAAGATAGAAAGCAAGCAGTGATAAAAAAATCCTGCCGAAACCCGCAAGGGTTTCCGCAGAACTTATTTTCAATGAGCAGTGATCTGCGTATGACTATCTTGCATCCGTATAAAAAATAATGGAATTTCTTACACCTAAACGTTATATGCCCATCGTATGCTTCTCGATTTGCGAGTACCTCTGTTCACTATCATTCATTACGCGCGATGCATACGCAACAAAACGCCAACTGTCACCGTGCAGCTGCAGAAATACGGCACCAGGTGCATGTTTAGAAGCATCCGCAGACATTTTTGTATCTCTGGCAGCATCGAAAACGGCCAACAATGGTGTGCTGCTGAGTCATGTGCAAATTGCTGTCTATACGATAGTGCGATTCTCCGACCATCCAAACTTTTTATGAGGCTGCGCAAGAGTTTGGTCTTTTCTCGGTCAAGTGCATAATGTATTGCACAAAGTAATTAGCACCACAGCTTTGTCTGTTAGCTGAGACATTTTTTCTAAGGTCAAACTCATTGTCACATTGGGCCTTATTCCATCTCGGCTGATTACGTCGCCCAAAAATTCGAGTTCAGTCAGCCTGAACCTGCTCTTGCTCGCGTTAATGGTCAAACCGGAATTCCTTGCCAGTTGCAATGCATTCCGAAGGCGTGTGTCGTGTTCTTGTTTAGTAGCGCCCCAGACAAGTATGCTATCCACATACACTCGTACCCCAGGAGCTCTGTCAAAAACCTCGCTCAAAGATTTTCGAAAGACTTCAGGTGCTGATGCAATACCGAAAGGGAGCCTCAGAAAGCGGTAACGACCAAAAGGCGTGCCAAACGTGCAGATTCTTGATGTGGCGTCATTCAAAGAAATTTGGTGAAATCCGGAATTAGTGTCAAGGCGGGAAAATTATTTAACGCCAGCGAGCTCAGCCTCAATATTTTCACGTTTAGGCACCTGATAATGTTCACGTTTCAGGCATACATTGATAAGCCTTGGATCAATGCTTACCTGTAATGCGCCGTCTTTTTTACGTAAAAGAACAAGTGGGCTCACCCCGTCCGCTGGTTCTGCCACTTTCATGATGATGCCGCCTCGTTCCATGCTGTCCAGCTCCCACCACAGTGGTTCTTGCAGTGTGAAGGATACGCGTCGTGCTGGCTGGACTATAGGTGTATACCGACCCAGTACGTAACACCATCCGATACTGGCGTCCTCCACAGCCCATTACTTGGAACAGGCCAAGAAATTCCTGCATTATTTCTTCATTAGTGCCAACGTCGACTGCATCCACCGTTCTTGCGACCGATCCCTGCGTCTCACATGCTCTCAGTCCGAGTATTGCCTGGTTGCATTTCTTGTATATAAAGAAGTCTGATTACTAATGGTCACTGGAAAGGTAGCAACACCAAAGTGTTTGACAGCATCACCCCTATATGAGCGTATACAGTGGAACTGCATGGCTGCAAGGCGTGGTTGCCTTTGCACTTCCGATGAATCAAGTATGGCAGCACGTTTGCTTGGGAGACTGTGTCCACTTTGAGGAAGGCATTCTGGTTGGCCATTTTAGCGTACTACGATCCAGTCCGTCGAGCTTCTCACGCTGCAAGTTTTTACGTGAATGATGTTGAAGATATCCTGCGCATTGTCCACTTCGCCTACCGTAGGCCCTTTCTTGCAACACGCTGCAAAAATGAGGCTTGGGAGGAGTACCTGCTCGGCTGCTGAACCTTGGATGCTCAACGCTCCTTAGTGAGGCGCGCTCGAGCAGCGGGCAACTCCATTGACATTCCGGAATAGGGTGATGCCAATCAAGTATGCAATATGCTGCAACTCTCTGGTACATTTCCTCTAATAAAATGTTTTCTACCACCAACACCACCACATACAAAACACCTATTTCCAAACGTCGGACACCTGCTTCGCTCATACAGCCGGTTGCTTTTTATTCACTTAAAAGGGTGTTTTTTTACCGATGCGACTTGTTTCTCGGCCTGAGCCCAAGCCTCGTTTTGCTGATTGACCCGTCCAGCGGCTTCGCAAATTTGTTCCGTCTTGGACAACGTAAGGCCTCTAAGTTTCAGGAGCTTCTTCCGCCATTTTGGTTGGTGTATACTAAACACAACCTGGTCGCGTATCTCGGACTCGGTCAATTCAGTGAAGTTGCAGCTTCGGGACAACTTTCGCAGATTGCCCTGGAAATGCTCAAAGGTCTCAGCTTCATCTTGGGTTCTTGATCGGAATACTCACCTTTCACAAACTTCATTTCCTTGTTCTTGATAATATTACTTAAACTTCCGTATGACCATCGTATAGTCATCTTTGTGTACTGCTTCCAGGAAGGTGAAATTGTTGAATACTCCAAGTGCATCGTCGCTGGCGCAGCAGCGTAGCCTTTACAGCTTCTGACCCCGGTTAATTAGCAGATGCCGTCGCCTGTAGAAGAAAGAGCTCGAACTCATGGATGAATAGGTCCCGATTCTTCGCGATTCTGTCGGACAGTGGCAGGTTCTCCAGTGGGTTAACTAGCTCCATTGCCTCGAATGGATACGACAACGACAAGCTGTCTTACCCTCACTGACCACTTCTAACACCATGTATTGTTCAGAATGAAGGCAATAATCAAAAGGCATTTTTTTTGGACACACCTCTATATAGCTGTGGACAACAGAGGCACCTGCTGGCTTATTTTAGCTGTCCGTCACTGCAAGCTAGCCTAGTATGCGATGCATGCGTAGTCTCCAAAATACAGATGATATATTGATAATAATTATGGATTCTCAATATAAAAAAACACGTTATTTCATCAGCATTATTTCCAAAGTCGGTTGATTGTGCGACATCAGTGTACGTTAAAGAACATTAGAGGGTCAAAATTTCCGGACCCCTTCGCTACAGCGCCCCTCCCAATCATATGGTGGTTTTGGAATGTAAAACCCCAGATATTATTATTTATATCGAAGAATGTGTGTGCTTCTGTATCTGTAAAAAATACTGAATAAACTTCAAACTTCAAAACTATATATGACCGAATTTCAATGCCCACTTGAAACACTCATATCTGATGTCCCTATTCGAAAAAAATATATAATATCAGTTGCATATAAGAATACAATAAAACAAGAAAAGGGGGCTAACCAACCCCGTGTTCACAAAAGCGCCCGGTAAATCCATAAATTTAGAATACAAAAGCAAGTATCTACATGTGCTAGGACAAATCGAAAGAGGATCTCATTTTCTGCTATGGACCATGATTTTTACGAGGCGGACGCATAAAAAAAACCAGCAAAGTAATAAATTGCTGAAAGTACAGAAGAGCACTCTGCTCATCTGTCGTGAGGTTTACACCCAGGGGCGCAAAGTAAAGGATGCGAGGATATCTGTTTGCTCAGAGATCAGTGGCAGTCCCCCGGCGGATGATGGAGCGGGGTTTTGGAGGGGACGTGAGGACAGTGACGCGTTTGCCCTTTCTCGTCTTCATTAACAAGCGAGCGTTAGGGGCAGATGGACTCCGCACTTTCATCGACCACCTGCACACTCATCTGCCATCTGAACAGGCGCGTCAAGGCTGCTGATGTAAATGTTGCTGCTGTGATAGTCGGTAACTCATCTAGGTAAGCAACTAGCGCATAACTTGGCACACTCCCAGAGCATTACCATACACACGTGCACCATCATGCAAAACTTACAGGCACCGAGTATGTTTGTAACGATTGCATCTGTGGTTGTAAGCGAGTACGCGAGTGTGCCGAGTTGTGCCCTAATTACTGAACGAAGACGTGTGCGTAGAGTACTGCGCGACAATTCTTACACAAGGCAAGTTATGCCAATTCAGAATCACACTCATCAAAACCTGTTCACAAGATATGCCGAAAAGCAAGTACCAGTTATGGTTACCGCGAGATAGTGACGCAGCGGCGTCATGAAGGCGACGCACAAAGCTTGTCGAAGGAAGCATTTTGAGGAACATTGTACGGCACAGAGGAGCGCGACACATATAGGAGCCCACGGGAGACAACAAATCAGCCCTCAAAAGTATAAGCAGTCAGCTTACTTGCAGTCGTCTCTTGTATAGATTCGCACATACGCACGCCCTCCATGCAGCAAAAGCTTGTGGAACGTGAAATTTCCAGCAAAGTTGTATTTCTTTTTTTTTTAGCGGGAGGGGGTAGAATAACTCCTAATTAAATGTACCAGCCTGTATAAATTCTCGTGACTCATTCAGCTACTTGCTAGATTATGAGCGTCACGTATTAGCGGAGTGAAACTTCGCACGCAGTTACAGTGGAGTTTAAGTGGTACTGAAAACTATTATTGCCAGGTGTACGGTTTAAGAAGAACGTGTTTACATGGAAATGGAGCTATCTTATAATCACATCGTAGGCAAAGCAGATTTTTTTTCCAAGAAATAGGGTACAATAAATTATCATGTACCCTTCTAATCTCGCTTTCGCTCGTAAGCCTCCCAGGAGGCTCAAGAATTACGTTAAGTGCCTTTGTTGGGCTCGAGTGACACCCGGCATGGTTTCGGCAGTGTCCCCCTTTTGTGCCAGGTCATGGCATGTGAGACCTTTCTTCCTGTTTTTCTTTTCTGCATATCCTCTTCTTCCCGTGGCGCGCACATTCACCGCAAAGCAGAATGGGTCCACGCAACCGCACAAGCGGCGTCCGCTGCTTGAAGAGTACGCTTCTGCACGTGTGCGAGGTTGTGGCCTGCTTCCTCCCCCCTTTCATCCTCTCTCATGGCGAGGTTCGTGGCTAACGAAATGCTCGAAAGTCCTTTAGTACCACGACGGGAGTACAAGCGGTACCGGAGGAACAGTGTGTAAAAATACGCAGCGATAAAGGCCAGGGTACGCCCTTTGACACATCGCACCCCTCGGCCGCTTGTCGAGGAGAAGAGGGCACTTATTAATTCTCGCGTTCCAATCAATAGCCGTTCGAAGGTTGCGCACACGTAAAAGATGACTTACGAGCTTCCGATGGCAACAACGGTCAAAGGAAGCACCCGCCTTCCCCCCTCTGAAGTACGTGATTAATAGGTTCAAATTTCATATTCTTTCGCAACACTTGTATCATGACGCCATCAATGATCACGGCTCAAAGGAGCTCGCCTCCCTCTCACGCAGCGGCTGGTCGCGGGGGTGCCTGCGCGCGCGTATCCCCGCTCGCTTAATAGAACGGAACAAAAAAGGTAGCAGAAGGGTGCCGGCAGCAGCAGCGCGGGCACTTTTTGTCGCCCGCTTCTTTTCCGACCATTTCCTACCCCGGTGGGAGGAACCCTCCCGACGCCGAGCGTGAAAGCTGTTGCAACTGGCTTCCCCTCGCTGCCAGGGGGGAGCGCGTTGCGCGGCCGAGTATCTTGCGCGGGATGAAAAAGCCGCCAGCCGGGGGAAGCCCCTTTTGTTGAAATCCCGTCTTCTCTATCGCCTTCCAAGGAAGTCGAGGCTCCGCTCCACAAGCGATGCCTCTGGAACAATGGAGCGATGAAGACACGTCGTTGGACGTCCTCACCGTGAGGCCTCTCGACGCGTGCAGGCAGTCCAGTTGGGCACCCGAGAAATTTCTGCAGCGAACCCCAGTACCCTTGTGTGGTGCCCAATGCTGCGAAGGTCTCCTTCTTGAGAACAAGAAAACTAACTATAAAAATGCGCGTTCCAATTCACTTAATTCTTTGTTCCAAGATAAGGACTCATGATGTTGGGAAACGTCACAGCTGAGTTGAGTACTTAAGAGAGGCAGCATCGTATACGCTGAAGCACCACAACAGCCACACAAATAATTTATTAAAGAACAATTAGCTTTTATTATAGGCGTTACGTTAATTTAATTTAACGGCCCATATTGTACGCAGGCTGAGCCAAACCGCAAGGAGCGAAAAAAAAAAGCAACGTAATTCTAGGGTTTTATGCAATAAAAGACAACACGTTTTTTTTTCTTTTTTTTGGGAGGGGGGAAGGCAAAAAGGACGGAGCAATGCCTAAATTTTTTAAAGAAACAAAAAGATTAGTTGTGCTAACACACTATAATGAATTGTTATAGAAAAAATAAAAACAATACGAATAATAATGACTAATCAAAATTATACTAAATATTACAGTCGCAGCGCAGAAACAGACCTGCGCGAGACCCACGGACGTCATCGTCTTCCCCCCTGGTTTGGAGTGGGCGCTGATATGCACCGGTACAGAATACAGACACATTTGACTGTTGCAACGTGTGCTTCGACAGCACAGAAAGCAGCTGAAGCGCCCCTGAAGTAGCTAAACTCAACAAGTTTGAGGGATTCCATGTAGACTGGACGTGCTCCCACGAGTGTGCTCATGATTCTTTGTATCTATCTTCCCTTGTCTGTTTTTTTTTTCACCCCCTTTATTCCTCTCCCCCAGTGCTGGGAACCAAATCAGACGTGCGTCTGGTTAACTTCCCTGTTTTCCTTGTATTTGTCTCTTTTCTCTTTTTCTCTCTTTAATAGGAAATTTTCTTACACGTGGATGTCATTCAACAGGTCATAATTTAATTGATGCTCTTTTTTAAATGTCTTATGATCCTTTAAATCACTAAGCAGACATCTTCAGTCCTTAAGTGTAGTCAAGGCAAGTAAGTCAGAAAATTATTTTTGTCCTTGGCACAATCAAACTTTGCCGCTTAAATAAGATGGTCTGCTATAACGTAGAATATCCACGGTCTGAGTGGTAGTCACTGTGCGTATGTCCGATCTCACACAAATATTTATATAATATAAAAAAGCATGGTTAAGTGAAAAGCTCTAAGCTCTGAATCTAAATGCGCCAGGAAGAGGTGCTTCATTGACTGAAAAGCAGTGCTGCAAACTACTAAGGCTCAGAAAGAATAACAAGGCCAAAGCACCGTTTCTTCATGCTGCCTTGAATCCCGTAGGTCTATAACATCGTTTCAATAATACTGCAATGAATTAAGTCACCTAATTTTCAACTATCATTTAAAATAATATAAAGTTGTTCCTACCTACAGGCAGAGAGGTTTTTTTTTGTTCAGAATGAAGAAAAAAGAAGTCGGGAAGTCATTTAAGCACATGATTGTCAGACCTGTAGGTGGGCCCGCATTACACTCCTCCGTTGTCAGGTGGAAGAACCTATGCGAAGTAAGAAAAAAAAAAAGGTATCTCATAAGGGCGAGAAAACATGTGTACGTAACCCATTGACAATGGCTGTCTATGTAAGCGAATAGCCGAGTGATCATAAAAAGTCATTTGATTTTAACTCTGGCTTCTGAGCTGTCTGGCATTAAAATACACCCATCTGCCGATAGTTGTCCTTTGTGCGAGTCATGCGACCAGACAGGCGTGCAGTCACAATTGTTACATGGGAGTTGTGAATTATTCAAAGAGCACCAGAGTAGACCCTACAAATTGAGGAAATTCCGTGGTTGTTTTAACACCGCATCATTCTTTCTTATCACGGTTATCATCTTCAATTACTCTAAAGCACCAATACATTTAGAGTATTTACAGAAGTACTAAAGGCCCGATCAAGCATTACACAGGGTGAGTGAAGCGAGCTATAATAACACACGCGGAAGAAAAAAAAAAGCAGTAGGAAGCAATGATATGTGTGTAAATATATACAGCAAAAAAGAAAGATGGAAAAGTAATAACTTTTGGGGTGCTACAGCAGGCGGGTCTGTCTGGCATACATTGTCAGTGATTTTTCCGTGACGTATGCTAATAATTGAGTAGGAGAGTTCACGAATTTACGTTTAATGAAACCACGTGTCCTGGGTGGTTGAGTGGTAGTGATATTAGTGTGCTCTTTCTAAGGAAATACGCGGATAAATAAAATACCAAACATAAAACAAAATTTGTATGAGTTACCGATTTAGATAGCAACGGCGGCATAATTTGCGACGGAGTGTGTACAAAAATGAGTGTGAACACAAATATAGGTTCTCAAATATGCACTGGTCACAGGGATATTTGTATATGTACTGTTTCTTAATAGCTGATACTCTTTCAATCGTTGGCTTGTTTGTGATCGGGCATAGGGAAATACACGTTGCTACGAATCATAGTTGTATTTCATTGTTTCTCGCATAACCATCCTTAATGTCTATAGCAAGAGAAGTATTCATGGCTAAACCCATGAGTGGAGGTGCAGTTTCTGGCATGGAAGAAAGATAAGTTATAAGGTGTGATTGCGCGATGAGAAAAAGAAAGAAAGAAAGAAAGAAAGAAAGAGAGAAAGAAAGAAAGAAAGAAAGAAAGAAAGAAAGAAAGAAAGAAAGAAAGAAAGAAAGAAAGAAAGAAAGAAAGAAAGAAGTGAAATATGAATTTTTAAGGTGAATGCTTTCTCAATAGAAATTGTGTTAATTCGTGCTTTAGTGAAAGTGAAGGCTTTATACCTTTAGAAATGTTGATTTCCGTTTTCCAGTGGCGACACCAAAATGCAAGTTTACTAGAATGAGTTCCTCGTTGTTAATAATTCATCTTTAGATGATACAGGTCGTCTACGAATTATCCGATGGTGGAGGATAAAGTGTTTTTTCATATGACGTTAATACAAATCAGTAACAAGATTGATCTCAGATTCGAATTTCGCGGAACGCTTGTAGTTACAAGCCAGAGAAGATCAGTCCGTTCACAGAGGTTAATTAAACTTGGTTGCTTAAATTAGTTACTCATGTTATAATCTTACTGGTCATAATAAGATTAATTACATTCATTGTTAAGAAGATATGCGGAACATGGTCAGATGCCTTGGCAGAATGATTCAATAATACTATTTAGCGCACTATGAATGTATTTGTAGAGATCAGTTACTAATTCAAAAAGCGAAGTTTTACAGGAACGACCGCAAAGGCAACCATGCTGACTGCGAAGGAATAAATCGTGTACTTTTTTTTCTATTAGCGAACATGTTTTTAGTTGAATACATGATTGCAATATTTTGAATATAACTTTCTTTTAGTGCAGTGAACGCCCTCTGAAATACCTGAAAATTTTCGGTTATATATATATCAGAAAGGGTCACTAAACTGCGTATAAAATACTACTAGGTCATGAATTATTGTACATACCGGTATGTACGTTCTCTTTGTCGTAATCGTATTAAAGTGCTCTTTTTACGATAGTATACTAGCAGTGAATAGCATTGTCATCACTCATACAAACCACATGTACAAAAATTCTTTGTAGGGTCGTAGTCAGCACGAAATCTAGCTTTGAAACGCATGATACTATCTGGGTAAAACTAAAAAAAAACCCAGGAAACTACCCACCGTATAGGGTACTATAAAGAAATGTAGCGGACTTGACGTGCTCCCAAAAGGAAACAAGCTGTTACCTTCTCGTGAAGTACCATGATCCATGAAGTCTTTAGGACAGAATGAGTCCCCTGGCCAAAGGAGGTCCAGAAGCCTCCTGCACCCATGCCTTTTTGCGCCATCGATGCGCCTGCATCTCGGCCAGTCGATTTCACAATAGCTGAAGTTGACTGAAGTTTCATAGTGCACGAAACAAGAAAACAGGATCTGAGAAAGACGTGACATACACAGGTGCTGTGTGCCTCACGTCTTTCACAGACCATGTTTTTTTCGGGCTCTATAAAACTTATGAAATATCAAAGTGTATGACATACCAGTATGACATACCAAAATGCTCAAAACGCTACGTCAAAGTCTAGTGGTGAAGTTGATTGTCTGTGTTATTTTCGATTATTGATATCTTGTTTAAGTAATTCTTAGATAATCCCGAAGACTTTCCGCTATACGAGGGTCCCGTCGCAGCCTTGTATAAGTATAAATGCTTGCCTGTCTATCTTATATGGTGTAATTAACCTACTGTGTAATATTAAAATTTATTGATTTCTTATTTGGTCATTTTTAGAAAAGTGACGCAACAGTCATCCAACAGGCGCAAGATCGGCCATGCAACATTTTGAGAACCAAGAATTATGAATAATAACGTTCAGCGGCTTCATGTCAAATGCACCTTTCTTACTCTGATCACATACAATCTCATCAGTGCAGAAGCAGAACAAATATTTTCTCGGCATTCTTATTTAAAAAGAAGTCAATCGTAAACTTCCCGTTCCTTTGCTACACTCATGTCTGTTTCTTCAAGTGTTATCTACTCGTTTCGAAAAGGCTGATAATTTCTTGTTACCCAAACCCAGGACAAATTATGACCAGCGGACTACAAAATTTTCGCCTGTATCTTTGTGGAGTTTCTTGTCTTTGGTTATTAAAAATGATCCATCATAACGTTAAAAAAGCCTTGCATTTGCACTTATTAAGTTCCTAATGCGTTATATTGTTTATATTGTTTATTGTTTATACATATTGTATAACTTATGTTTGTTTTCCATACTTATCTGTACATTTTGCATTATGTTTTATATCTGTACTACTGCCCACGATGGTGTTATATCTCTTATGTGTAAGTTTACTTGAGGTCTCGCTCACGGTTTCGTAACTTTCAGACCTCCTTTGGTATCTGCATTTATCACATGCATTGTATCATTCGTATTTCAATTTCAATAACCCGTCGATGCGAACGCAAATAACGTGACAGGTGGCAGTAAATGGTGCACGATCCATTATATTTGCATGCAGCGCAAAACGACTAGACGATGTGCATTGAGCTTCATTACAGCAGTTAATACGCCATCATCTTGACATCTGGTTCTGTATTCATTTGTAAGACAAAACTATTCGAGATATATATAGTTCCTGTCAGCAGAACACAGCCACGTTAATATCTGCGGCAAAACGTTTAAGGGAGGTTTGCAGGTAGTCTGTGTTTGTTTAGCCTAGTAAGCTTAGAAAATGTGATGATGTGATTAGAAAGGTGAGATTTGGATGGATAGTGTTCGATTAATTGTATGTTCTATGAGTCCCGTGATCTGAGATCACTATAAACCTACTGGCTGAAAACTCAATTGTATATACATAGTGCTTGCTGGCACAAATTCGTTTACGAAAAATTAGCTCGATTAGTGTTGAGCTGGCAGTTGGTCCTCATAGCTGAAATTGCCGAGAATATTTCTGATCAACCGCATGCGCGGTGAAAGGTCTCCTACCCATGTCTGAGCAGACGCGACGTCTACAGGCTTGATGGCATTCATTGGGATGCCGCTTTTATCTTTATTATTGAAACATTTTACTTTTACAGGACATTTATATCTCAAATTTTTCTGTCTCAGTCTATGAGCCTGTTCGATTCCACCGTGCTGAATACCGAAAATACCGAAAGCTTTTTCTCTGAACTCCATGATTACGTTTTTTTGTGTGTGTCTGTTCATTTCTTAGTTTTTTTTCTCGACAATGCCCCGGAATATATGTTTGTTCAGATCATCGACGACAACAATAGCTTGGTCAATTTCTTTCACTTCATTGCTTCTAATTTCATTCCCTCGCTCTCGCACAAGCGGGAAGACTGTGAGTGTAGGTCTTTGCGAACGTTGACTACATTTTCTGAGTGCAGCTCGACTTTCGACGAGTGTCCTGTGATATCTGTAATATTTGAGAGGATTTCCTCGAGCTTGGTAAATGCATCTTTCTCAAATTTTTCAGTAGCCGTGGAAAGATCCTCGACAAGATTTAAAATTTGAAGCATACGTTGTCAGGACCTGGGTTCACTTGTACATCCCTGCACAGATGAACCATGCAGTGCGCGACGCAGAATTATAATAACACCATACTGACAATCATCCCACATCTTTCCATGTTCGGTTCGCCGATGCTGGCCGTAGTCACGCGGAGGAGCATGACTTAGTTTTTCGACAACGCGCAACAGAACAGCTGATCCCGACTTGGTGTAGGTACACAGTGACCAATGCTCATGCCTTTTGCCAAATAATACACAAATTCAGTCATGTTTTGTATTCAAATAAAAATCCGCGAAGTGAACCAAAGTGCTACAGACTACGCTACATCGAGCGAACGAAAGCAACTGTCTTAACACCTTAAAATTGGCTGCAAATCACATATGACGTTTCTATTCTGCGGCGTCGATTGATTGGCTCGATGGTGCATGTAAAGTTCGCCAGCATCACTCGCGCGAATCACGTGATGAGAGCTTCCACGCCGCACAAAGCGATTACAAATGACGTGAGGCAGCACATTCTATGCTTAATAGCGTTATGTTTCCGCCATCAGTCTTACGAGGCGACAGATGACTGTTTCACGATATTACACGAAGATTTCCAAGAATGAATTAAGGAAAGTGTTTCCACACCGAAAAACTGGTTTAAAATTTTCTAGTGTGTGTGTGAAGTCTCCTTCCTTTTGCAGAGCTCCCCAGATCACACATGTGGTGGGCTTGTGCGTGCTAAAACTTAGCAATACTCACTGATTGCACAGCCCGTATTTGGGACTGAACAGATTGGGCGGCTGTGGTCTGCAGGGACCTAGGTTGTATGCCCCCTAGTGGCGAAGCTTTATAGCGAAACTGTTAGCTATAGTCAATCGGCATCTTTCTTGTGACCGAGGGCAGATCGCGGAAATAGTACCGGGTCTACCCAAGCAGAGAGATGGCAGACCTCAAATACCCCCCCCCCCCCCATAATAAAAGTAAGCCTGGTTGGACGAAACCCTTAAAGTCTTGATGAAATGACTTGATGAAAGATCCGGTTGTGCAGCAGCCATGTATGCAAAGGAACATTCGGCTCTGGAAGCCTATGAGCATTGGTCCCAAATGTTCGAGCCAGATGCCCACGTTATGACTGCGCTGATCTGGTACGAAAACCGGAGAAAATGCTCATGCTCAAACCTGCATCAACCCTGGAACTTTCACAATAGACATTAGAAACTTCACGAGAAAGCATTCTCCATAGATGAGACTATAACATGGCAAACCAGTGGTAGTCATTGGTGGTATTGGTGGCGATTATGTTGCCGCAGGTGGAGTTAGCAGACCTAGCCTGCGATTTCTCCGCTAGAGGGATCTTTCAGTCTGTTGAAGAAGAACGGCTATTCGGGCTAGTTGATTAAATTTCATTGTAATAAGGGTTGAAGCGCAGGCACGAAAGGAAGGCAAACAGAAGGCGAGTTCGGTTCACGATACATCGCTTAGCTGTCTCTCGACGAAAGCTTAAGGGAATAATAACAGGATCGGTATACATTCCAACATAGTTTTTTTAAGTCAGGGGCGCTCCCCCCGCACTGTGCACTGAATGCAATGAAGTCATGGATATTCACCACTATCTCTTGTCACGCAATCGTTTTTGCTGTGAAAGAGAGACATTAATGGGCAGTATGAAAAAAGAAGGGTTCCCCCACGGATGCTGTGAAAACATTGTGTTTCTGGCAGGTGCGCTGTTGATGCGAAAGCAAGTGGTAGTTGTTGACGGCTTTAATGTTCACATTGCAAAACCCCACCAGGAGTGATTTGCGCTGTTTTTCAGGGGTAACTGGATTGGCGTGCTATATACAACGCCCCAATCAACGAAACATGTGGAAGAGATTATGTTTTTATTTTTTTCTGGGCCACAAATTTATCAAAAGATTGTAAAATCCATCACGATGAGGGAAAGCTACCACAATGTGATTGTCACTACCATTACCACAAAGCAATAACATCTTACCATTTTTAATGGTGGGGCTTCTCAACATCTTTGATAAGAGTTTAAGTTTCGTGCGACCAGGATGGGGAGTCGTTATTTTTCAACTCTTTCTTCTGATTATAGAAAAAGAACTGCTAATGTTCTACAAGCACCAAACTGCGAGGAGGGAAAACGATTGTTAATAGCCTAATAATATTTAGGGCATGACGAAGTACGTACGCGACCACCAACTCGATTTTGCAAGATCATCTACCTCTTGCATTAGCGCCATAGCATCGGCGGGAGGCACCGGAAACTGCCTGCCACGTTAAGATACAGACAAGGTAAAGAAAGCTGTTCAGATTGGATATATAACGTAAAGTGCGTGCTCATATCACTGGTCTCGCGTAGCCTGCACCGTAGGACATTCGTAGCTCGCAGACATCTATTGACGGCAACAGCAAAACGTTGAGGAGAGTGAATTATCTAGTCGGGAGAAAATCCGCCTTTCGTGATATTTAGCAACATTATGATGAAGTTAAACCCGTATACCGGACCTAATTTCCTGATAAATTGCGGCCGGCTGAATAACAAGTCGCTCGTGGAAAAAAAAAAAACTTCGCCGAAGTTGGATGTAATGACAGTCCGAACAACCTAATACAGCTGCTGTGTACACCACTGTTTCCCTGGCGTGTCAGTCAAACGAGTAGAGTACACTTGACGGGGCACCCACTAAAACATCAATACGGCTCGGAAGGTGGCGCTCCAGAAGCTGCACGCAGACGGCGGCGCGCCTTTCCCTCTGAAGGCCTGAATGCACAAGAGAAAGGTTTCTAATTATCGAAAGCGCACACCATTCAGCTGCGATTTCTAATTACAAATCGGCCATCCTTCTCGCTGTGTCGCTCTGGAACATTCATCCTGCCGGTAGGAAAGCGCACGCGCTGAGCTCTTTTCAATACAGCTGTCCCCTCCACCACACTCTCTCACAGAGGCTGGCAGGAAAGACACGCCGCCAGGCTGTATCGGGCGCCTTTATCGGGACGCCCTCCTCGCGGCAAATCCTGCCGCCTCTAAAGCCGGGGAAAATTGAACTCCTCCCAATTGCAGCCTAATGTCGGCTCCATGTCCGACGAATGCAATTAATTTTCGGATCACAGGGCTATGGGCTGTTCACACGACCCTCGTCGTCTCCTCCAGCGCTGCGGCCGGTGAATAAAACGATGCGCCGAAGGGCAACCTCCCTCCCAGCCCCGTGACCGGGTGCTCAAAGCCCGCCGTTCCACTCGAGCGTCACCTCCCTGTTTCTTTGTTTTCTTTCTCCGCTGCTCGATTGTAACGCATCTGGCAGCGTGTGCGCAGCGACCCGTCAAAGCCCTCTAAATCCCCGTTCGTCACTAACATACAGAAGTAGGATTGTACCCTACAACGTACAGTGTAAGATCTACACTTTGCCCCCCCCCCTCCTTTTTTTTTCTTGTAGAGGAATCTATGAGGTGAATCGTACGTCGATTTCTGGTAATCTAGATATCTCGAAGCGCGCTTAGGAACGAGTATAATGGTACTGCTGAATATACTGCCGTCCTCTTCGGGTATTTGTACACATTATAGTTTGTCGTAAAAAGCCTAAATAATGAGCTCTATCAATCCAGAAGAAAATGGAATTTTGATTTATTTCCAGGATGCGTGAATTTATTCTCAAAAATGATTTAGTGAGAAGCTACTCACGGCATGTATTGAAGGCGCATGCACAATTGAGACAATTGTTTCTAGCCTACTATTGCTACATTCATCATGAAGACCTGCAGGAGCGATCGGATACCGATGTTCCTGTTTCTCCGGACTTCTACCATTTGCATTACTTGGAAATATTTCACGGATGTCGACAAACATGGTCGCTCTCTATCGTCATCCCGACAGAACTGCGCAAGTTCGCAGTGTTTACGTGAATTTCCGGTTGGGGCACCTTTCAACTGCTGTATCTCAATGCGTCCTCTTTCCATGGCATTCGAGGTTTGCACGTTACTCACTGTCATTGTTGGAATGAAGCGTCTAGGAATGTGTTTCACTACATCATTGTGAAGTCTGCCAGGAGGCTGTGCACATGCCGTCATCAAGGATTTCGTGGTTTTCTTCGCAAATAATAATCGTTCACGTGAGTATTCCCTCGACTTCCTCAGACATAGCAGTTAATTATGACAAGTTCTTCAACGCTCTTGGAATGCACCAGTCGTAAACATAGTCAAATTGAGCAACCGTAGAGATCCAGTGCATAGCGTGCAATATCCGCTGTCACACTAATTTGACCCTGACGGCACCTTCCTGCCTCTTTTCTCATTATTTTCAGACCCTAATGTTATTCTCTAACGTAGGGTAGCAAACTGGACATGCTTCTTATTGACCTCTATACCTTTCCTCCTCTTTCTCTTTCTCCATAAGTGCAGTGCAACCGAGGTGTAGTGCGGCAACTGTTGAAGGAAATGGTTAAAATCCAGTCGGACTACAACAACGTTGAAGCGGCTAGTCCGAAAGAGTAAGAAAAAAAGCGAACAATGAAGAAGGATTGGATGCTTACACATCTGAACCCCAAAGAAAGCTGTAGCGCACACACGCGCGCCAAAGCCACCAAAAGAGAGCGGTCAGCCTCCCCTACGCGGTCAATCGTGGTACACGGCCGCGAGCAATTGCATTCCGGAAAATTGATAGCACCAAATGTAACCTCCTCCTGTTTCAAACCGGAAAAAAAAGCAGAAAAGAATCACCTGGGATCGCTGTTGGAAACCGGCTTCTCCCACGGCGCGGTATTAGGAAGGAGGATATAGCGTTATGATGATGTATCTCGAAAAGAGGAGACTGGCCCTTTGCTTTTCCTTGTGAGTTCCTCGGCGATCGCGTTCCGTTTTGCTGCACCCTGTTTTCATGTTTTAATATCTGTCGACTCAGCGTGGAAGTACGCCAAGATCGAGACCAGAAACTGAGAGGAAGCAGACAGAGAAATTGTTAGAGCGTCAGGGGGTGGCTGACCAAGACAATGAAAGGAGTGGACTGCTATCTGAGAGCAATTCGATTTCCACGCCGAAGCGCCGTGGCTCTTTCTGTATATATATATATATATATATATATATATATATATATATATATATATATATATATATATATATATATATATATATATATATATATATATATATATATATATACTTATGTGTGTGTTCGCAGAGGGGAGAAACTATGATCTGCACCGACGCTGCCACCGGGGGAACTGCATTCAATTTTCAATTATTTCTAGTTCTCGGTGTATGGCCAAACCTGAGCCAATTGCAGCCGGGCTTCGACTTTCGCGGTGCAAGGATGTATATCAGCAGAAGGTCCCAAGATTTCATCTCGATCGTCAAAAAAATGGGTGACGAGGCATAGCTCTCTGGCGGCACCGAGTTTTGCGGACGAGATCTTTCCGCAGTTCGGAAGCGCGGTGACCCAAGCTCACTAAATAAACGTTTTGTATTATGTCTGATGAGGCTCGAAAACATCCAATGCCGGAATTATTAAGATACGATAACACCCATATTACTGCTTTATTGTAAGATTGGTGGGAATACGTGTGCCTTCGAGATGATAGTCCGTGAGGTTGCAAGCGGAGTGGCAATGGTGACCTCGAAGAAAACAGGCTGAGCTAGCTAACCGCCAATGAACCACCACGGTTGAACACATTTGCCTTCACGAATGTATAGTTGCCATCATTTCAAACCAAATAAGTTGCGAACATGACTAAATTTAGAAATATGAATTTCGATTAAAATTTTCAGTATAATGTAAAGTTAAGTTCCAACCTAAATGTTTATTTAGGCTTTTCGACGTGGGACAGGGATTTACACGCACGGCAAGGTCTCGTATCTGATCGGTTACGATAGCCAAGACTTAACCAGAACTCTTAGACTCATGTCATAAAAAAATATTTCGGCTCTTCCTCTAACACAGAATTGAAGAAGGGAAAAGACGAAAGGGGGGGAGGGGAGATTCAGTGCTTCCACCATGCAGTGCATCCAGTGCTTCCACATTCTGCAGACCTTCGTCACCAAGTAAGCGAACAAATGGCGGTGTAGTATAGAAGCATCGAGCAAGCCACGCGCCCGTCTCTGCCTGCCGCCGTTACGCAGCAGCAGGAGGGAAGAAGAGGCCCAGGCGCAAAGAGCTTGCAGTTGATGCCGAGCTACCCACGGCGAGCAGCTGCCGCGCGTCCCTCGCGAGGTAGACAAATTCCCGAAACGGCTGCTCGCACGCAAGGAGCACAGCGCGCGCGGGTCCAGGCCACACGCACGCACTGCCGCGACAATACGGGACGAGTTGACTGGGCCCTCCTGCAAAATGCAATCGGTCCCACGAAACGTGCTTGCGCTGGCAGCGTCGCCGAACGACACCCCCCGCCTCTGGCTCGGGGGAGGCGTCGCATATGCGCGCATCATGGAAATCGGCCGTCTTCGGCGCGCGCTCCCCAATATGCTCGGGGCGCGTGCATCCGTCTAAATAAAAGCAAATACGCGGCGTGCATGCGTGGGCCCTCCCCAGACATAAAGCCGGCCCGCGATAGCGTTTTCTTTAGCTCGTCGCTGTTTGCATGGCCATTTTGCCGCTGTTGCCATCTCGACTTGTTGTTGCGTCTCCTACGTATCCCTCCCCAACATCCCATCGTTGGCAAAAAAGAAGGCACGTTGCGCCTGGCAACACCGTGAGCCTGCTATAGATTGCACTCCGAAAAACAACGCGCTGAAACAACACACACTGCCGTGTGTGTGTGTGGAGGGGGGGGGGGGGGTGAGGACTGCAGCGAGCTCGGCTTTTATGCATGCACCGTAACGTGAGATTGATGCCGAGAGACGCACATCCCGGCAAATGGGAGCCACTTTTCTTTCTTTTTCTTTTTTTTTTGTTTTTGCACCGACCACTTGGGCGCCGCAGTGAGGCGACGGCGTGCCTTGGCAAAGCCCGGCGGCGCTCTGTTCATGGCAATGGCTGGCGAGCGAGAACATGCGCTTCGCCTCCGGAATAGGCAAGCAGCCGACGATGACCAAGATTGTGCCGAAAGGAGTTGAAATGCAGCGACTGGCGACCCAAATGATGCGGAGGCGACGCGCGTGGAAGAGAATCACGCTGCGGTCGACCGCTCGCGAGAGAGCGCTCGGCGCAGCGGGTGACCGGCTCCATCGTTTCGCGCTCCACCGCAGCCATGACGCGGTGCGAGCCTCTGGAATAGTCTTGTACTTCCAGATATTTTTTTTTTCTCGCGTGATGTTGCTCTATGCGATGGCCTCGCTACTAGAACAAAACTTCAGAGAAACATCAGAGAAAATTCAGAGAAAATTCTGATTGCAACATTAGGCTTCATTTTTTTTTGCAGGGTGTCCTTGAAAAAGACACACTATGACATTTGGCGAATTTAGGACCATTTGGTGCATTGTATGCACGTTGGTGAGCTGTGTCTATAGTGCCACAAAACAATGGACACAAACAAAGAACGTGACCAATGAAATGACCCTGGTTTCAATCTTTGTTCAAAGACAGGAAATGAGTTAAAGGGCGAAATATGGCAGCATGTAAACCTGTAAACCGGTCGTTTGTCAAGCTCTCAAGCTTGACAAACGACTGGTGTATCCCACCAGTGGTTGGTGCATGCGAGCAAGTGAGCATTTCATCCTTTACCAAGTACATTTAGCACCTGAATTACAAAACTGCTTCACGTACTTTGCCAAGTGCATGACGTCAGATGCGTAAGAGACAGTATTCTCATTGATAGTTGTAACGCAGGAAATTAAAAATGTCTTATCAGTGCCAGGCTCAGTATAAGCCCACCTTACTGAGAACCTTGTTTGTTCAGACAACTCCGTTCTGTTGAACAGTTTACTTAATTGAACCGTACTTGATGCTGATTTGCCACTTCATATTTCTACTCCCCACAAACTGCTCATTATTTTTGGTGGGTGGTTAAAGAAACAACACCCTATATATATGGCCGCATACAGTATGCTCTGCGGCGTGCCGAAATATCCACCCAACGCAGTTGATCTGACTTTTATGTAACGATATAATTACGAAGTAAGTTGCATATTTAGGGGAACAGTCACATTTTTTGCTGGGTCGCTGCATTTTTCTCATGGTACTTTGTCATTTGTTCATTTACCTCCATTCTTAGAAATCACTAAATGCAATCTATTGGAAGGAGTTAAAAAGCTCAAGCTAGAAAGGGCTTGCGTTCGTCTGTTGGCACTGTTTGGCCATTACTGGCTCTTGTGCCATTTAACGAAATATTCTCATTATCGCCATCGTCATCGTCAAAATGCTTGAGCTGCTTCAGCGCAGACCAATGTGAGCATGAAGAAAAAGAAAAATGCGCATAAGTAAGAAGAGAAAAAAAAGACAGGCGATAAGATAAGCAACGAGATGCGCTCTATATTATGCATGAACTCGTCAACTCAAGGGTACTGTATGGAAAGTGCGCTAAAATAATTTAACTTATTCAATTATAATAAAAAAAATGTCGTTGAAACAGCTCTGTATAAAGTTTGCGTCTTACGTGCATTAATCTGCGACTATTTCTGTAATAGTCCGTGCTCAAACGTGAGAAAGTGACACTCCTTTGCACGCAAGCTTTATGAACGAGATTCTTCTGTCCTCTCTCTCTATCTCTCTTCTGCTTGGCGCTTTTATTTTTCTAACGTTGCTTTCCCCATCCCTCTTTATGCTACGGATGATGTGCTCATGAAGTGGTTGTTCCAGGAAACCAACGCCGATCGGCAAAGTCAAGCACCGAAGCATGCGTCGAGCGGCGTGCGCCCCATGGGACAAGGGGCAAATTCAACGGTGAGTGTGCCGACACCGTATGCGCGAATACTAGACTCAACGCAGAGGCAGGCTGCGACCCAGCGGTCTCTCCCTTCCCCGTGGTGTCGCTGTCCTTTAAGCGCGCTAATAAAATAGCTGCCCCCGAATAAGGGCCGCGTGGTAATTCATAGAAAACTGCGACACGCTTACATACGGCGTCACGAGGGAATCGCGCACGCCACTCTTATAGTGTGTACAGGCTGCAACAAAAGCGGTTCGCGTCAAAATTAAATGTGAACGGCTGCGCTCCGGCGACAGCGTCTGAATGGCGATACCACCCTCCTCCCTGATCCCCGTTCCGTGCCCGGTTCCGCGTGCGACGCGCGTAGTCTGGGTGCCAAATATAATTACCAGCTCGGACGAGCTCGCCACCCCGGTCACAGGTCACAAATCGGGGACGGCTGTTTTTGAGCTGTTTTCGTCGCGAGCTCCGCGAAGTGTTCAGCGTTCCACATCAGTGACCGGAGAGAGCGTAACTACCACGCGGGTGGGTGTTGAACTGAGCTTTGAGCAACGAGATCCATCGATTTCTCATCGAATAAAGTGAATTAACAACGCTTCGTATGACTGCAAGTTCCGGCGCTCGTTCTTCTGTCCCTAAAAGCGACGGGCTTTCGTTACTTCCCAAAGCGGTGCGAGGTTTGCCAGCCAGTCATTCCAATTTGTGATGGTTTCGCAGCATCCTCTGACAAGAAACGGTCCATCCATCTTGCGGAGCGCGCCGCATTCAACGTGCGATCTATTTCAGCTGATAGCGGGGTAGCTGAATGGTCTTTCGATCACAGGAATGAGCTCTGTAAATGTATAAGTTAACAAAGGAGAGCCAAGTGAGTTGCCGCATGGTTGCAGTAAAGCGTGCACTATGAATTAACGAAGAAATTGATTACTGTATACAGCTCGAAAAGCGTAGCCGGTCATTTAACATGAAAAACTCATGTTTCACTGGAATGAAGACAAAACTGATAACAAAGAGCCAATTTAGGCGCACTGACACAATTTAGGCGAAGAAACAATCTTCTTGAGGCAAGAGAATATGTGTGCTTTCATATATGGAATGCAGTATATATACGTGTATACCCATGGTATTTAACGGGACACTTAAGGAATAAGTAACGCACGTACTATCGTTTCCATCGTATTCGATTCTGGTCATATCGGCGCACACATGACTGAAACATGTTGATCAGAGCAAACATTATGTTTAGAGGCCAAATTCGTCGCGACACGACGTGGTCATCCCGAGCAATCGCGCTTACCAGTCGTTATACTAGAAAACTTTCTGTGTCGTTTGAGTCAGTGGGTAATGTATACATGGCTGTTTAATAATAATATCAGGGTTTTGAGCCGCCGCAACCCCGATATGTTATCAGAGACGTCGTAGTAGGAGGGCTTCGAAAATTTCGACAGCCTGAGGCTCTTCAACGTGCGCCTAAATCTTAGTACCGCGGGCCTCAAACATTTTCGCCTCCATCGACAATGATACATGGCTGTTTACGTTGTGCATTTGCTCACGGAATTCGTTGTTGGCCTAGATTTTCTAAAGCGTCACACGCATTCATTGCTGTGGAACTTTACCTAAGATGAACTGCTTCTATATATAGTTAAAGGGTTCCTGAGCAGTTTCCTCATTATCCTCTCATTGATTTGATTTCGCAAGAGAAACAAGATGACAGTGTCTGTCAACTTAGCGCTTTTAATGGCTCTCTTTCTTTCCCAAGACAAAATCGTATTGGTAATAGGTAAATAAAAAGGAAAAGTGAAGGATGCTTGAGTTCAGCCTTCAAGAGCATAGAACGCGATAGCTAATCAGAAACTTCTCGCATCGCCTTCTCAATTGCTAGCCTATACATATAGCTTCGCTTTTCGGTGGATACCTAAAACGTGGCGCAAGAAAATGAACGTGCGTGTGCGTGACATTGACTCCTTAAAACTATTTTAGAATGCCTACTGAGAATACAGTTGCAAAAGGCCCATTACGAAATAATTCTTTTGTTTACGATTTGGTGAGGTATACCCACGCATCCGTAAAGCAACACGTGCATACGTAGTTGCACACGATGTTGAGGCTGTTGTAAATTACAACTGATTATGCCAGTTGGCTTTGTAATTGGCTGGCATTTAAATCAAGCACTCGTTGTGCAATTAGCATGCTTTGACGACTGGTGTGTACGTTCCTATGACGCAATAATAAATCTGTTATTGACACTCCCTCGCACTACCCAACAATCAAATGGCGTTTTGTGTTTTTTTTTTCGAAGCGATTTTGAGCATTGGCAATGACTCTATGGTAGAACACTCGGCTGCCACTCAGAATCCCTGTGTTAAATTCACACTCCAACCTTATATTTCTGTTCTGCTTTTTTTTTACCTCTGCCTCGAAGTACCACTCACGTACGACGCTGATTTTTTGCTCAGAATCATCGATGCTGATGCCCACGCCGAATCTTCTGCAAAACGAGCTCTTGAGAGCTATCGCGTCAGAAGGCTGCCCGAAGTATGCACACGAAGTTGAGACTAAACAGTCAGCTTGCACGATGGTTCGCAAGAGAGGCCTGGCCAGGAGACGTTGTTCTTGATATACAACCTTTTCTGCGGGAGTAAAAACCTTCTTTGGCGTGCCCATGGCGACAGCAAGGCTAAGACGAGGAGAGTACATGGCACGGCGCGAGCGTATATACTGCTCTTTATGCATCCACTGACGTCATTGCTTTAGCTCCCCCTTTCCCACCCGCTTGGTATGCTATACTATACGAAACAATGTTATGCTCTGCTATAGCGTACCTGGATAGCTGAGCGTTTACGATGCTTGCCTTTGGGTCAAAGGTACGGGGAATCGAATCGTACCTCGTGAAGAATGTTTTTTACCAAGATTTTTTTTCATCTGTTTCTTTCTTTTCTTCTCTCCCTATCTTTCTCTGTACTCGTTCTCTCACCGATTACAGTTATTGCAGGTGACGCTGGAGAAATCGGCCCACGTGTTCTGGGAAAAGAGGTATAGGAGGACGAAGATGTAGACATGCATGCTGGATCTTGATGGGGATCAGTTCTGTTCACGCTTCATGGTGCATTTCTAGGCTTAAACTACTTCGCTGTTTAAAAAAAAGAAAGGAGGGGGGGGGGGGGAGACGGAACTGGGTGTGTGTGTGGGTGTGTGAATTTACCACATGTTTGTGCTCTAATTGTTTTTTTAATGATGTAAGGGAGGTGTTGTAGCAGATGAATAAGAAAGATGCAGGAATTGAAACGACCTTTCGACTGCTCTGTATATATATATATATATATATATATATATATATATATATATATATATATATATATATATATATATATATATATATATATATATATATATATATATATATATATACAGAGCAGTCAATCAATCTTGTCTCAGTTTTCTCGACCATTTCTTCTTTACCGTAATGTACCATGCTAGCTCAAGGTATAGTGACAGTTTCATTTTCCGATTTCTTACTGAATGTTGGCTGAGACATTCCTAGAACTGCATTAACGGCATTGCACGGCACAAGAACCTGGAACTTCATAACGCTGATTTGATTTATATGTGGGGTTTAACGTCCCAAAACCACCATATAGTTATGAGAGACGCCGTAGTGAAGGGCTCAGGAAATTTCGACCACCTGGGGTTCTTTAACGTGCACCCAAATCTGAGCACACGGGCCTACAACAATTCAGGCTCCATCAACTTCATAACGCTGCACGACAGTCATGAAAACGCGTCGTGCGACGCTTTATCACACTGTCTTCCTAGCTTCGCGATTAGCAGTCAAGCTAAGCGAACAACACAGATAGAAGCAAGCAGTGAGCGTTGATCTTTGCACCGGCACAGAAGGGCCTTGCGGCAGGTTGCGGGGGCGGCGTCAGACACGTGTCAGCCACGCGATCCGGCCGTTTAAATAACGATCTCGCTCACCGCGGGCGCCTGTCAGCAGCGGCACGTGGCGCGCGACCAGAACGCCCCGTCGTGGTGATGGGCGCGGCTGGCATGCGAGCCGTAATAAAAGAACCGATTGGAAAAGATAAAAGAGTAACAGGGGGGTGTATGTGTTGGGAGTGAAAAGGGGAAGTCAACACTGTATACGCCCTGGGAAGCTGGCGCGAAACAGAGATTTAAAAAAAAGAGGGCGAAAGAAGGGCGTGTAAGCCCAGTGCTCGAAATCACATTACGAGGCCTCGATAATCCTCGCCGTTCTCCCCGCAGTGCCGCCCAGCGGGATACAGCTGAGCGGCCGCAGATCTACGGGCCTGCCGCCGTCTATGCTCCTCAATTTGGCTAATCTAGGCCCCGCTGACGACGCGCAGATCTCGGCTGGCGATACCAGACTGCACCGATGTCCCGCTCAACGCCCGCTCTGCTCCCGTGCCTGTCACGCTATGCTAATTCCACTTCTACTCCTCGCCCGCGGCCCGACCCGTGGTTCACTCGACATATACTCCTCGAGGAAACGGCGACATGGAGGCTTTGTTTTGTTCTCTTCTTTCCTTCTTTTTTCACCGCCCAGGCCACATGCGTTGGCCCAGCCTGAAGTGCGCACTGCCTTACCGCTGCTTCAAGTGAGTGCATACGGCCTCCAATCAAGCTCATCTCATGCCCTGCGAAAGTGTAGAAATGAAACATGTTGCGCAAAACGTGCACGCACGCATGCTAATTTCTTTGCTCTTTGGAGTATCCAAATCTTGTCCTCTTGCCTCGTAATTTTCACGGTGAAGAATGCAACGACCAAACCGGTAAAGTATGAACGCATATATAAAAAAAGCTGGGCCACCTTAATTTAATGCCAGCTGAGTTTTCAACGGAGATCTTGCAAGCACATACTAGAAATTTAGCTTTTTGAACCAGAAGTGCCATCAAGTACAGGCTGGCTACCCGATAACTCTCCTATCCTCAGTGGCAAAAACGATGTTAAGAAGAGATAAGACTCGCGTAAGAGTCTGCGGTCATTCCATATACGTAATCGCATATCGCGCAAGCTGACAAAGAAAGATGGGCTGCAGAAATCGGACGCACGCCCTGTTTTCAGCTCCTGCCCGCTTGTCAAGTCTATGCAAACGAGTGAATCGGCTGGGTCGGACGAAGGTTGGCTGCACCACGAATCGTCGCCATAAGTTCGTGTCATGTACTGAGGGAGTCCCGTTTATTCAATTACATTGTCTTGCGGACGCACCTATACGTTGGCAAGGCCAGCCGGTGCTTTAACAAAAGACTGTCAGAACATAAATACAATGTGACCGTGTGAATTCCTGAACCCCTAGGACTCCACTGTCGAGTTTGTGAACGAGCACTTCAATTCAACAACACGACTGTATACGCAGGTCTGGAGATAAAGTGAGCCGAAAAATCATACAAGCCCGAAGTATCGTGAACTTACAGGACAGCTGCGTCAGAACACCATCAATATAGCACATTTAGATAAAGAGCTAGCCTTCCGATTGGGGATTAGATAATCACGGTCTCACTTGGTTAACGGCCTTGAGTGTTCTATGAGGCCTCGCTTCTTTTGCTGTGCATTCCTTTCTTTTGTTTTTGTTGATACGTGCTATTTATTTTCGATGCGTATGAGCAACAAATTTCATAGTCAGCGCCTGCGTCTCTATCTTTCCTTCTGCCGGTCCGTTCTCGTCAATATGCGCTCTTTTCACCTCAGTATGAACAACCAACTAGCTCGAAATGTGTTATTACAAATAATCTTAAAGCAGTCAGCTGAATTCTCTTTAAATTAGGTGGCGCCGTTCATTCAGATACATATTAGTATAATTTCGTATCACTTCTTGCTTCATTCAGCTATTTCTAATACACGTCAACGATCTTCCTGTGTACATACTGTCTGAAAAAAAAATGTTTACATACGGTATAGCGTATAATATATGCCACGCTAATTTTAAGAACAGTAACCATGCGGCATTACTGACAGACCTTAATAATATTTCCATGGACCCTTTTTACTGACTAATGAAAGGTGATATTCAGTTCTCGACGACCTTTCACAATTTGTTCTGCCAATTCAACCTGCAATGACCCACCGAAAAGCCGTCAGCGTTCCGGCATCATTACAACCAAAGTCTATCATGAGCTTTGCTTGTTAATTATACAATCAACGACGCTAAACACACGCTAAGCTTTCTGCGCTGAAACTTTTCACGTACTGCATCTTCTGGAAATCATTCTTTATAAGGCCTCCTTCTGGCCCAAACCTAAGTGTGTAGGCTCATCTTGACATCCCGACCGGAAAACACTACCAAATATTTTATAATTCTTCTAGAACCACCGTGAACGGTTCTCTTTTTTTTTTGTCCAGCTATAGTCGTTATTCTAAACTTCCCGCTGTAAGACTATAGTACTTAACTCGCTCTCCGGCTCAAATAACAGTTTCATGTAATATTTTACTTAGGCCAGATGCCTAAGGCAGAGTTGCTTCATCAGCCAAACGTGTCATCTTACGTTGACCATACCCAAAAAGATGGTGACTCTGTTTCTGACGTTATGTTCAATCATTGCTCATTTGTTTTGATGCATTCTCGGGGGACCATGGAATCACCGCTGCGCTTCTTTTATCTCTGCGACATGAAACTTGAACACAGCCGCGAACACCTTATATCTGTTCTTGTCCCTTCTCTCAGCCTTTGAGTGATTGAGAGTAAATAAATAAATGTGAATTTCGCTCTTATGTTAAGTGACTCTTTGAAAAGAATCAAATATTGTTTCCACGTTCGACCGTATAACATTTCGTCACGGAGAATATACGCAAATGCACATCGGTCAGACGGGCAGCGTATAGCGTACACAGGGCTCATAACCGAGCTATAACAACGCTGACGGTGTTCAATATAATCGTCTTCCCGTGATAGGAGAAGGAGCACCCAATCAACCACAGAGGATAAAACGGCGGGCTTCAGTGGCCGCGGCTTAAGTCAGCTCTTCCGCGCGGCGCTCCGCATCCTATAAGCGACGCCCGACGAATAAGAAGAGGAAGTCGCGGAGGGAGGGCGGCGGCAGCTGGAGAGCGAAAACAAGGCGCATCGTGGCGGAGTCATCTCGTAAGATCAATGGTACCTACACACAGGAACTCCATCGCTTATAAGTCGCACTTTATACCGGGAAAAGAGGAGCTCCTATAAGAGCGAAGCGAACCAAGACAAATTGGACTCCGGCGAATGGCGGAGGTCTGCCGACGAAGCGAGCGTGCGGTTTTTCCCTCCCCAAATGAAGACAAACAGAGCCAGACAATGCAATATGGGCCGAGCAGTATCGAAAAAGTAATCCCGCGACCGCGTGGAACCGCAAGGCGGCGCCCTTATTTGGGCCCGCTCGCTGGCCGAGAGACACACAACTGCGCGAGACGCTTAATCAGGGGGGCCCCAAAAAGTGCTCGGCTGGCTCTCAGGCGCCCATCACGGGACGCAATAATTATTCACTGCTGCCACAGAGTCTCTGCGCTCGGCGCACGCTCGGGGATCGATGAGGCGGCTCTAACCGCTCGTTTTCGCAAGCATTTCAAGCTGGCCCAATCAGTGCGGCCATCTTCTTCCGGGCGTATATTATGGCGAGAGACAAACAATAAGAGTAATAGTTATAATAATGAAGTTGAGCGACGGCTGCCACCTTGTTGTGCCAGCTGCTGTCACCTAATGGGTATACACAATTTTTGCGGATTATCGTGCAACTGGAATTGCTGTTGGGTTAATTGTTGAGAATGACTCACTGAGCTCACCCTAAATCGACTCCCTCAGATACATACCCCGTTCATATGCTGCTGCGGCGCAACTTAGTTTGGCCGCTGGTGCACTGTAGCCGGAAACTTCTTGTGTGCCGTCATATATAGACATTACACTGCGCTGCTTGCGCGACGACGTGGTTCAGGCCACGGCAGCCACGTGTCCATAGGGAGTTGAAATGCGGGAACACCCGTGCACTTGGACTTCTTGGCGTGTTAGAACCATCAGGTGCGCAAGAGTCGAAACCAATAAGGACACGTCCCCCTTATGCACACGGCTTGCCGCAATCATATTGTGGTTTTGTATGGTAGAACGCCAGAATGTTTAAGCGTGTGTGTAGGCTACGTGCTTGTCGATAGGACGTCTAAACTCATTGGGCGGAGGCCCTCAGCGAGCCCATAACTAAAATGTATCAGCCCAAATTATTATAGCTTCTGTGTCCTCATCACCCAGTGTCCTGCAGGCATCGCCAATCCGTACACTAAAACGGTGTGTTGTTTACGCCACCTGCTTGAGCAACCACGTAGTATACGAGGCGCGCATAGGCGAAGTGTATTTCAAAGGAATCCTATAGGCGCAACTTCGATTTGGCAGTGTGCTTATCACCCCTTCCATGCGACGGAATTGCAATAATGGCTGCACATACTACTGGCCAAAAATCCACTTACTACAAGCAGGCTAAGCTGTTAACTTTTCCCGCCCAGTTTTCTTTAACCATGCCATGCAGCAAGAACTGGGTAATCCCCTTCCACGTCCTAGAGCTCCGCAGCCATAAGCTACCATGTGATTCCGGAATGACCGAGCGCATTGATCCCCCACAAGCCTTTTTCGCACCGCCGTCTGCCATGTGCTCTGGTGTACTTCGTCTGCGTGACCCACCAGTATACAACGGCACTGATGATCATGATGTCGAGGACTGGCTGGCAGAGTACGAGCATGTCAGCACGATTAACAAGCGGGATTACCTTGCGAAGCTGACTCACGTCATCTTCCTACCTCACATATTTGGACAGCACATGGTTCACCAACCACCAAGCCGACATCCCCAGCTAGTCTGTTTTCAAGAAGGCCGTGACATCGTTTTTGGGTCGTCCAGCAACATGGCCTGTGGGGGCAATTTCCACAAAATGGGGAGAGCTTCACGAGCTACATTGAGGATGTGATCGGCCTCTATAAGCGAGGGGATGCGAGTATGACGGAGGCTGACAGAATAAAGCATACACTGAAAGGCATGGGCGACGACGCTTTTCATGTGCTTGTGGCCAAAGACCCACAGAGCATCGCGGCCGTGATTTAGCTCTACGAAAGTTTTAAAGAGCTGCGCCAACAGCAAATTTCTAAACGTCGCGCCAATACGCCAACCACGTACCTTTCGGCCCTGGAGTGCAGAAGCAGTACACCACAATGATGCCTTCAAATTCAGCGGTACATCCGGGAAGAAGTTGCTTGACAGCTCTGTCTCGTGGGTATACCATCAACGGGACCCTTGCAGCGCACTGCACCACTCGCTTCTCCGCGCTATCAAGACGCAAATTGCCGAGGTTCTCCCCTTCGCCCGCATCGCCAGTACAAGTTACTGCGCCGCTGACTTATGCAGAAGCCGACACCCTACCTCGTGCCCAACTGGTGCTCCCTTAATTCAGCCCAACTACTACAGGTCAACACTTCCAGTTTACCCAGCACATCCACGAAATGCAACAAGTGAGTTCACCTACGAACACTTGTCATTATGATTAACGAAGAGTTAGCCGCAACCAGCTGGTTCAGACAGAAACGCGGCAAGCATGAGTTCAACTAACGTCAACGTCTTTCACGCTGGCATATAGCTGCAGCCGATATATCCTCCGATACAGCCAACAAAAACCATAATCATTAGCATCAACATCGTTACACTTCAAGCAGGTTGTGCAGGTTTTGCCATCAGTTGAGATTACATGACAAGGTAAATATTACTTTTAGCAGATCACAGTGTACATGAACGTAATTAGCAAAATTCGCCATTTGAACTTGTAAAAGCTTACTATCACGATTAGTGGGCACTCCTGCAGTGGCAGGAAGACGTTGTGGCTTCGTGTCAGCGCTAGCTCCTCTTACAGTGTGCAAACGCATGAACCATGAACTCGTGAGAATGATATTAACAGATTAAATATTGATCAGTAAGAGTTTTCTTTTGTATTTTAGAATTTGCATTTATTTATTTAGTAATTTAATTCTTTACATTGAATTACTCATGAAACAAAACATTGGAGATTCACGGCGTTCATCGAACAAGTATGAGAGCTTTAAACTTACTTTTCTCAATTCATGAAAGGGAATCAATCAAGATATATTTAACATGACGTTATTTCTCCTTCTTGCTGTAGTTTTGCAGCTGCTGCGGCTGTTTTTCACGCGGGCAAAGGGGAGAGCGAAGTTTGCGTGTATTATTAACGACGATATAGGCTGTATATGCAATCACGTAGTACACTTCTGATCGCATTGCCCATTGACCCAATAGCCGTACGCAGTCTCCTCTTTGCTTATAATGTGCCTCATATTTATTCCTCTCGTTGCCTCTGGTATATGTTTGGTCCCATGCATATAGCGAGTGTCTATGCGTGGGTGCTTAAGTATGAGACATAGTTGTGCGTTTTTATCGCGTCATAATGACTGGCTGCTTTATTGCGCAATCATTTACCTTAAACAGCGCAGTGTTACCCCTCAATTGAAAAAAAAAGTTATTACCGGGGGTCCGCCCGCTAATTGGAATATGATAAGCATGGTTCACCACCATCGTGGGTCGGGCCGATATTCTATCCTACCGCCACTCCATAAACCAGCAAACGCTCATTTTAGGTTGCAAGTCGGGCATATCCCTGCACCATGGGCCCACTCATCATTGTCACATCTTTTTTTTTTTTGGCTAAGAACTTATGGACTGATTTTCTAGACTAACTGACGTAATAGTGCTCCGTGTTCATTTTAGTGGCCATAATTTGTGTGTGCCACTGAAAAAAGTTAAAGGAGGAGGAGGAGGAATCAACAAAAGGGAGAAGGCAGGGAGGTTAACCAGAAAGACATCTGGTTGGGTACCCTACACTGGGAGATTAGGGAAGGGGATAAGAAAGATGAGAAAGAGGGAAGAGAGGGAAAAGAAAAAAGGGGGGAGAGACTGACAGTGATTTCACTGCAGTGTGTGAAACTCCACCGCAAGTCAGAGGCGTTCACACAAGCCTGTCTTTCTCAGGAAACACAGCAGGGATTTCACTGCCTTGTGGGCTGTCGAAGCATGTCGACGTTGCTGTAACAGCACCTGCACAGAAAGAGGCCTCCAGTCGCCGCATTGCGTTGGCAAGTACGTGTCTGTCTGAGGCAAATCGAGGACAGTGGCACAGCAAGTGTTCGATATTTTCGTCGGTACCGCAAACATCGCACGCCGCACTGTCAGTAATTCCGTTTAACGTGGTATAAGCTTTCGTGAAAGCAACTCCCAGCCAAAGGCGACAGAGAAGCGTCTATAGCTTCACGTCGATGCAGGCCGGGTGGAGGCTGGAGCTCTAGTGAAGGGTCAAGCTCGTGTGATCTTGTACGTCGTATTCTTGGTGTGTTCCACTCAGTCAGTGTGAGACTGCGGATCAGTTGACGAATCTGCCTCGCCGCGTCCGCTCTTGAAAGCGGAATTGGAACGCTGTTTGCTTCTTCATGTGACGTGCGAGCAGCATGATCTGCAGAATCGTTTCCTCCTATACCACAATGCCCAGGTAACCACTGAAAGACGGTGTTATGGCCTTTTTGTATTAAAAGGTGGTGAAGTTTCACGGTTTGGTAGGTCAACTGGTCGTGGCATCCGCGTCGGAGAACTGCAGGCACAGTAACGCTGGCTTTGAGTTAGAAAACACGGTCCATTTACCTGGTCTTTCTTCAGAATTGATGAGTTCCAGTGCACTGCGCAGAGCCTCGAGTTCTGTCCTCGTGGACGTTGTCACATGTGAAGTCTTAAAACACCGAGCTACCCCTTGTGATGGTATAACCACTGCTCCACCTGAACTAGACTGCGTAGTCGAGTCATCCGTGTAAATGTGCACGTGGTTACTGTAGTTTTGTTCCAGTATGGATAGACTCAGTTGTTTCAGGGCATGTGTCGGAAAGTCCGATTTTCTCCTCATTCGTGGAATCAATAAGTGAACTCGCGGCCAGCACAAGCTCCATGTAGGAAGCAGTGGCTTTAATGCAGGTGAGTACGTCTCAGTAAACGATGAACGATGCTTGTAGACAGTATGTCGTGCGGGGCCTTTCAGCAGCTAGGCTCGCCAGGTGGTGAGAAGTGGTCCTGGCCTTAGGTGCACGCGCATTGTCTCGGTAATAATATGCGTCTTTATCGAGTGATCTTGAGCGATGGCAATGGTTTCAGCCGTTGAAGCACTGCGGGGTAATCCAAGGCATTTCTTAAGCGCTTGGGCTTGAATGCTCCGAATTGCGCGCAGGTTGGTCTTACCGGTGTTAGATATTGCAGGTAAGCTGTACCGTAAGAATCCGATAAACAGCACTCTGTACAGTTGTAGCATGGATGGTATGGGCACTACCCAATTCTTTCCTGCAAGGAATTTGAACATGTGGCATGTTGCGATCAGCCGCTTCTTCGCATAGTTCACGTGTGGAGTCCGCGACAGCTTTCTGTCTATTATGACTCCCAGGAACCTGTGGCTTATGCTGAACGATATGTATTCTTTATTAATCGATATGCTGTAAGCAGACATTGGTTTCCGCATAAACGCTACCACTGCACATTTTCTGCAGGACACCTCGAGGCCTTGTTTACGAAGGTAGCATTACGTCATTGTAGCAGCCTTCTGAAGGCGGGCGCGAAGCTGAGGCCTTGTCACACCTGATGTCCAAATGCAGATGTCATCAGCGTAGACAGAAAGTTCTGCAGTGCTTGGTAGCTGCTCGACTAGTCCAATGAGAGTCAGATTGAATAGTGTAGGGCTTAGCACTCCTCCTTGAGGAACTCCTTGGCTGCTGTAATAATCAAGTGTTGGGCCATTCGCTGTCATCACGTAAAATGATCTCAGCTGTAAGTAGCTGTACACCTACATATACATATCTTGCCACCAAGACCTACTGTTTCCAAAGCACTAAGGATGGCTTCATGGATGACATTGTCGTAAGCCCCCTTAACGTCTAGAAACAGGGCGGTGCACAGTCTCTTACAGTTTGGTGTTGAACATATGTCACCAGATCAACAACGTTGTCGATTGACGAATGGCCACGCCTGAATCGGGTCATGGATACTGGATAGATTTTGTAGTGCTCTAAATACCACTCCATTCGTGTTCGAATCATTCGTTCCATTGTTTTTTCCACACAACTGACAAGTGCGATAGGACAGTATGAGGCAATATCCAAAGGAGATTTACCAGCCTTTAGAAGTGGAATGAGGCGATTTGACTTCCATGCTTGGGGAACCATACCAGTCTGCCAGGAGTCATTGTATATAGGCGTAAGGGTGCCTTCCGAGCTTCGTCTCCAAGATTACAAATGGCACGATAGGTAATGCCGTCAGGTCCGGGTGCTGAAGAACGTCTGCACAGTGACTGTGCCGCCTCTAGCTCATCCATAGAAAACTGGCATTCCATACGGGGATCACGTGAGGGCAGTGGGTTGTCAAGTGTTTTCATTCTTGATACCGTGAGATGGGAATCACCGGCAATTCTTCTACAGAAAAATTCTGTGCCGTCAATCTCTCTGCATTGTAGGTGAAGTGCCAGAGATGTAAACGGGTGTCGCTGACCCAAGGTTGTGCTAAGACCCCGGACAGTTCACCATATCAGTGATAGGGGCTTTCGCAGATCCAACGACTCGCAGAAGGATGTACAACGTCGCCAAGCCAGTTTATCCATGTGCCACTGCATTTTCTTTTGAATGCGTCTAGCCAGCCTCAAATCATCCATGCACTTTGTCCGTCGGTACCTTCGTTTTGCACGACGGCGTATTGCGCGAAGTTTCTCAAGCTCGATGTTGAAATCGGTGCGCTTGTGACTAGTCAAAAGTGAATGCGTGGTATTCTGCACGACATCTTTTATCGAGTCCTCAAGGTTACATGATGAGCCGTTGGTACAGCAGTCTTCCATTACCATTTTGAATTTTGGCCAATCGGTGCATTCGAGGTCTCTTGAGGACTCGGAGCTGGTGAATCCTTCTATCCGCAGGTAAGTTGGTATATGGTTTCCCCCGCATTTCCAGATCCGAAAACCGGTGCAATTTCCTAGTAAGTGAGTGAGAAACCAATGTAAGGTGCAGGCAGCTGCTATAGGCTAATCCGCGTAAATATATAGGGTTTCCATCATTACAAACGCAGAGTTCGTACTCCGAGGCTAAGGACACCAATTTTCTTCCTCTAGAGTGGACCCTGGAGCTTCGCCATAAGGAATGGTGGGCATTAAAGTCACCAGTGATCACCCATGGGCTTGGAGTCGATGTCAGAATACCGCATGAGCGCTCGCAGTCAAGGCGGCTTGATGGAGATAAGTAAGCTCCGATAATCGTGAAAGCAACCTTATCCTTCTTCACAGAAAGGCACACATATTGATTCTCTTCATCAGGCGAGACTCTATGGTGAACGTAAGTGAGGTCATGGCGCATGAATACAATTACCTTGCTGCAGTCTCTGTGAGTGGAGGACATAAAGCACTCATATCCTGACAGTTTGAAGCAGACAGGCTGGGTTCACAAATCACAATAACGGGGAAGCGGTTCACAAATACAAACTGTCTAAAGTCAGACATTCGCGACTTAAGTCCTCTGTCGTTCCACTGAAAGACAGATGCATTCTTGACTTCCACTCGAAACGACGGTGCCTCGCTGGCTATGGTTTTACCCTAGAGCTGCAAGCACCATGCTTAGGGTGTACAGCACTTGCAGTGCAGTCTGCGCAGACAAAGTCTTCATATCACTCAGTAAGACACGCATGGTATACATCAGCGATTGCAGCAAGCTTATCACTTAATCTTCATTCATCGCATCATTGGTTTGAGGGGTCGTCGAGGGCGGCGGGAGTTAAAAGAAGATAAAAATTCCATAGCAACCGCAAAGAGTTGTTGTGAGGTATACCCCCGGAAACAAAAAGCATGTGGAAAACGGCGTCCGGAAATAGTTGCTTTTGATGTCTCTTGCGCTTTTTCAAATTCAACCCTTTATGCCGCAAGATATATTCGTAGAAAAGACTAGTATACGCTTGGAGACAGCGCAAGCGATGCTATACTTTTACGTTGAACGTTTGTACTTTTCCCTGCAATTGCACCCGTGTTTAGTGCGCTGGCGTTTTGACGCTATAAGTCATTGTCAACTTTTTTATTTTTCTATCGACGTATGTAAATAATAATATCTGGGGCTTAACGTATATCAACACCACGATGCAATTATGAGGGGCACCGTATATTGGGCTCCGGCAATTTCGAATATCTGGTTTTCTGTAACGTGCACTGACAACGTGCACAAGCCTCTGACATTTCATCATGATCAGCCTGACTACGCCCACTGCAGGACAAAGGCCTCTCCGATGTTCTGCCAGTCCACTTGGTCCTGTGCTTGCAGCTGCCACTTTGTACCCGCAAACTTCCGGCTATTTCGCCTCCATCGAAATGGGAACCCCGCGGCGGAAATCGAACCCATGACCTTCGTGACTGCAGCCGAGCGCCGTGACCACCGATCCAGTGAGGTGGACTATTGAGCTATGTTCCTCAAAAAGCATGTGTGTTCCTGATTCTAAACAGCACAAGGCGCCAAAGAAGTGGATATCTGTGCTGCACCGTATGACTACAGCAAGAAAAGATAAACCTGGCTGGCTTAAACCAAAAGTGTAGAGGAATCCGTTCTGGTGGCCTAATATGGTGTTGCATTGGTAAGTACAAAAGTACAGGTTGAATTCCTGGTCACGGCGGCAGTGTTTCACTAGGAGCAGACAGCAAAAACACCTATGCGTGTAGGTTGAGGTGCACTGTATTGAATATTAACTTCAGAGAGTCAAACTCAATCCGGAGTCAGCAAATGCACCTCATAATAATATCGTGATTTTCGTGACATTAGCAACACACTTAATTTATTGCTTAAAACAATGCCTGCCTCAATCACGCGGCACGTCGTAATGAAATTCAGCGATATAGACGCTTACTACCCAGAAGCACTGCGATTCAACGTGAAGAAAAGTATTGACTGATCAGTAGGCGATATAAGCAAACTACGCTTCCAGATGTAATAAGTACTTAAGAGATAGATAGAAGTGGCGTTCTTAGAGGGCATTATCTAGCAAGGAGTTACCTAATAGGTATTGAGGCATTAATGCAGAAAACAAGTTTCAAGACGGGACAGCTGATGTGATCGACCGCGATAGACGTACTGAAACGTAATTATATATAGATGGCAAGGTGATTGGCAACTTCAATTCAAAGGAGACATGCCAATAGGGGTGATCACCAATAGTGACAGAATGCCTAATACAACATGTCAGCCACGTTATGGTAGTAAAACTTTTTTTTACCATAAAATGTGAGCAGTTGTTTTTCACCGATGTTTTATTGGCATCTGCCAGTGCTTTCATTCAAAACGTGCACGCTGTTCCTGATGCTTCAGTGCACGAACTTCTAGCCGTCCTTTCCGCAGCCCTTGGCCGCACGCAAAGCGTGTTTCACGGCTATAGAGCGCACGCAAGCGCATGAGACCGCCATGCGGCTGTGAAGCGAGCCGCTCGTTTGCAGCTGGGTCCCGTGAGACCGCTTCAGGCGCACCAACGGCAGCACGGTGCACCGTCCGGGCTCGGCGCACGGTCCTCGCCTCGGGATTTTCCGTTATAATATGTCGGCCCAGGCGTATAATAATAAGGGAGAGTATAATTCATTAGGCGACGTCTAGGCCTGCAGAGTGTTAACTTTTAGATTAACCTTCGCGCCGGAGCGTTTTAATCTTCATAAGCAGAAGTAAATATGCGACGGCTGAGCTGAGCTGCTGGCGAAACTTTGCGGCGCCCTCGCGACTTGGACCGAGGGCGAGGGAGGGCCCGCCGCCAAACGACCTCCCCGGAGGCACCAGCGCGCGCTCTCGCCGCGGCCGAACCCCGGGTCCGGTGGTTCCTTTAAAAGCCGGGCGCAAGAAGGGGAATTTAATTGCAATCGCCTGGCTTTGTTTTGAAGAGGCATCGCTGTCCGCGACCAGAAAGAAAAGGAGAAAGCGGTGCGAGCCAGGAGGCATAATTAACGTAGGAGCCGCTCTCAGATTATTCGGGATCTCAGGAGCGGTCCGGATATTGCGTGCGAAGAGCGCGGCATGGAACAAAGTTTCAACCTCTCGTGCTCTCCGCCGTTGCGTACAGCTCGGCTATCAAGGCAACATTCTGTCCGAACTGCGGAGCCATGAAGAAATCGCCGCATTAATAGCATCCCTGGTTGCGAGCGTATACACGAGAGAGAAGTGACACCGACATTTTACCAGCCACAATTAAAACACCATGCACCCTTGCCTCGTTGTCCATTGAATGCACCCCTATTCGGGTCCGAGTATACAAGCACGCAATAACAAGTATTTGTGAAAGAAAATGTGCTCACGCGACCGCTGCTGAGTCCTCGCAAGGGTCTTCTTCTCGGTAACGTGTATGCTTGGAAGAACTCCTAGCGGTTGCATGATGAGCAAGATGAGGATGGATGTTCCTCTGCTCCCGATAGCTCTAGAACAATGATGATTCTTAGTCAGAGTGCTAGTCAGACGCTTCGATGCGTGCATGGTATCACACTTGAAGCGAAAGTTTCTTTGCTTCTTCGTGGGAATGCGGTGTTTATCGTATTCATTGTCAAGTTATACATCTGGCTGTATGCAATTATGAAGTTTTGGAAAGGGCCTCCAAACCGCCGCATGATTTCCTATGAAAGGCTAAAAACTACACAGAGACAGCGCTCGACCAGTGACGTGCATGCATGCAGTGTTAACTTGAGAGCACTGCACTGTCGAGTTCCCTTTACGGCTATAACTTGTGCCTCTAATTACCAGAATAACAGACAATTATGCGACGATATGAAATAAACAGCTATGTGAATATTCGAACAATCGCATATGTGCTTTTGAGTCCCGCTTTTTATATAGGCCCTGGTGTGTCTGTTTTCAGTGGCGTTCAACAGATATTAGCAACAAAACCAGCAGAAGACGTCACTTTCATGCTGAATTTATATTCTCGGGCTGAAGGCCGCAAAGCGCGAAAGTAATGGGCTTCACTTCTGCACGCGTGCAAGGAAACTATATAGTTAAAGTAGTTCGTGTTCACTGACGCTGATTTTTCAGTATACGCTGCCAAAGTGAGCACTCAACGTGCATCGAAAACAAAAAAAAATATATTTAATAAAAACAATATAGAGAGGTTGCCACAAACTGCAGTAAGCAGTTAAACCTGATGATAGCAAACATAATATATTGCTACTCATTACCTGACCGTTTTAAAAAGAGCCCCAATGAAGATGATCCGTAGCCGCACCATTGAGTGCTGTACAACGTCCACGCCATTTCTTTTTTAAACTGGAACAGAATCATTTAATTCTCGACACAGCTCGTGTATCGGCAACTCATCACTTAGAAGGCTAGCAGCAGCAAGGTATGATTCACATGGTTAACGAATAAGAATTCACCGGCAGAGAAATAAATGGAGATTGCTAACATCAATCTTGAGAGCGCGATGCTAAAATTAAGGTGAACAACAACGTGGAACCAATCCATTCGGTAGATATATAGTCGAAATTATTTTACTCGCGCACCCACGTTTATACCAAATATACACAATCTTGTCCACATTTATCACTTATCCGCGTGGCCAGCGCAGGGTACGCGAGTTCAGTTGCGCTATGATGGCGAACGAACAATGGCGGACGCAAGCGTGCGGTAAAGACAGGCCGGACGCTGTCGTGGTTTTTCGCTCCAGATGACGGGCATTGGCCAACGATAGCTGGCCCGTACAAGCGGCGAAAGTTCTGGTGGTCACTTTCATAACAATTTTTAACCACTTCCCAGTTAAAATCGAGAAAAATTGAGAGAGAGACGAAGGTCTATGGATGAATATCTTGAGTTCACGAGACTAAAAAAAGTCTTTTTTTTTTCTTTATTAGACATGCACCCATAGAAAATAGAACACTCTCAGTGAATCTGCCTTGAACGTCGGTGCGACAGGACCACCAACAGGCTCTTTCACCTCCTCGTGGCCCCGCCACGGTGGTCTATAGTGGCTAAGGTAGTCGGCTGCTGAACCGCAGGTCGCGGGATCGAATCCCGGCTGCGGCGGCTGCATTTTTGATGGAAGCGAAAATGCTGTAGGCCCGTGTGCTCAGATTTGGGTGCACGTTAAAGAACCCCAAGTGGTCGAAATTTCCGGAACCCTCCTACGGCGTCTCTCATAATCATATGGTGGTTTTGGGACGCTAAACCCCACATAACAATCAATCAATCCACCTCCTCGTGGTCTATGTAACAACACACGTGTAATAATAGCGAAAGTTGGGCTAGTTGGTGGTTCATACTTGAGAAGTAAGAACACACGTGTATTCAGTGTGCGCAATCACGTCCATCAATAACGGATTGTGTGATTACCGTTTCACTGCTCAACGTGCAATGCACGTCTCAGCATTCTCATTCTATCATGGCGCATATACTCTGTTGTGTAGTGCCAAATTTCAGTAGCAGATTTACGACTGCGCATTAACTTGCAAAAAGCTTTTTCATCTATAATATATTCGTAAACCTTCGCTCTCATGTATGGTGGTGTTACAAATACCATTCTCCGGGGTTGTCTTGTTCTATCTGGAAAAAATCTGGATAAATATCAACGAATAACTTTAAAAAAAGAACGAAGATATTCAGTTTCAGGCGCTTTTTAATGGGAGGGGGAATGGGCGTTTAAATGATTCGTCTGTACTGTACAACTCAACTTTTGGCTTATGCCCATAAGAAAACGTCGAAGCGCACAGCACGACGCTTTTGTTATCTGTTTATTTTGAGTGTAATGGCGTGTGTAAATCAATGGCCGGTTATAAAATTTGCGAGATATCTGTGATGCGTTGAATCTTTTGAAAGGATGCCAGACGCATCTTTCTTCAGTGCAGCTCGTAGCCTTCTTCATGCATGTGAGTGTTCAGTGAACGTTAACTTTGAACTACAGGAAAGGGATGTACAAATAATCAAAATGCTATATTTCCTTTAGTGTTACACTGCTATATCTTTTTCTAAAACGACGTTTACATCCGTGTGCGCGATTACTTAATGAATAATGGACAAAACAAGGTAATCGCCGCGCTTATACAATCTACTTTTCAAGCAACCCCCTAATTTTCAGAGTTGCTGAGTTCTTCGAGGCTATAGTTCGCCGAAATCCCATTTAATCAAGGCAAGTTCAATTTATATTCAAGCAATTATACCATGATGTGCAACAACAAAATTAGGTGCATGTTAACAACGACTGCGGCAGTTACTTGACGTGGACCTGCATAGACCTCCAGCTTTGCCGCATTCGTCACTTCCATGTAACGGGCCTCAGGCCTTGCAGACCACCCGAGCTCGACCGCTGGATTCATGGACCACACATCCGATCATTACTAGACTTTATATATGAAGCAAAGTTGCTTGCGCATTTTCGATACCACCAATCAATATACAAAATGGTAGGCTTTCAAAAGAAAAAAGAAAGCTTTTATGGGCTTTTCTCAAGCTGCACAACAAATCTCCAAGCGCGCAAAATATATCTGGTATATCTGACGTCCCAAAGAAATCGCGAGAACCACGTGTCGGCCACGAAATCGAATGGCAGAAACTTTTCAGTTCATTTTTCTCACTTAACAAGCAATTCTTTTTCCATTGAACAGATGTCGAGGCAGTTTTTTAGGAGTAATCTGCCAGTCTAGACTGCCTTAATAGTTCCCTTTATTGTCTCTTTAAGTACTGCCGGTTAAAAACATTGACGGAAGAAACAGAACGAGAAATAAAAGGGCAAAAGCGGTAAGAAAGAGTGCCCAATAGATGTGGCTGCAGCTCCATTCGTGTCTGCGCCCTGTGCGGCAAGTCGGAGAGAAAGAAAACCGTGTCTGCCCGTGAGTCATTCAAATCGGGTCCCACCATAAAGTGCGGAGGCCAAGCCCTAGGGCGGAAACTGAATGCGACCATCCAACTAACAACATCTCGCGCCGTCCAGCAAGAAGATCGGCTCGGAGATTGTCCACGCTCCTCCCCCCTGGGCAACAGCGGCGACTTTCAGTGGAGAAGGGAGCGGCGGTGGCCGTGCATTAGAGAGATTATTCGAAGCTCTGGTACCCAGTAATTTGATCACCATGCAGTGAAACATACGACGTCCGCGGGTTGCCGCTCTGTGGACCGGCTTATTCTTTCCTATTGCGTCCAATTTATTCGCTGCGCGACGTAGTCGTGGCGGACGGCGCCGCCAACAGCGTGGCGTGTGGTAACTCCGCCGATCCGAGACCGCGGCGCTCTCCTTCGCCTTTCTTACGGTCTCTGCTGAAGCTCCCCGCCTCTGTTTCGAAAGCATGAATATGCAGCTACCAGTTGTTTCACTGTCTTAATTATTTTTCTAGATTCTCTTCATAGAGGTAATGGCTTTTTTTTTACTTTGGAAAAGTTAGGGTCTCCTAATTCACTCGTTATTTGCATGGGAGTTGCACCATAGCGGTACTTATTTAATAGCTATAGCGCTAGCTGTACTCCTGACAGCACCGTCCGCTTGACGTATACTTATGCAGTCCGTGAACTTGTAGTAAACATGCAGGGACGTCCTATTTCTAATGCGAAACTGCGTAAATACCTTTGCTTGCCTCTTTAGTTCCAGCATCTCTGCAATTGAAGTGCGAGTTTAATAAAGTGTTCATTCATTCATTTATTCATTGACTCCATACATACATACATACATACATACATACATACATACATACATACATACATACATACATACATACATACATACATACATACATACATACATACATACATACATACATACATACATACATACATACATACATACATACATACATACATACATACATACATACATACATACATACATACATACATACATACATACATACATACATACATACATACATACATACATACATACATACATACATACATACATACATACATACATACATACATACAAGCAAAAACATTCCAATATGATCAAACCCGTAGCCTGTCTGAGAATATCCTGAGAAGAATGTCTGATGAATAGCCAGAATAGGATGAAACAGAAGGTTCTAGCACATGATTATGTACGCTTATGGGCAAAAGTTTGGGGATTAGTCGGTATACCGCAAATAACTTTTCTTTTTCTGCTGTGCCTAGGTATGATTGTTGAAAGCAAGTAGACCAGCCTATAGCGGCCTTGTAGTTAGATTTATGCAACGTATTGAAGGGATTGGCGGTGAAGTTGAACTAGAGCAAACTTACTTTTTGTCATTGTCATGGTCCACAAATATTTTCTCACCACCATACTAATGGCCACGCGTGTTTTATATGTGGACGTGTAAGAAACAACCGACGTTAACATTGATAATATGTGGAGTTTAACGTCTCAAAACCACCATATGATTATGAGAGACGCCGTAGTGGAGGGCCCCGGAAATGTCGACCATCTGGGGTTCTTTAACGTGCACCCAAATCAGAGCACACGGGCCTACAACATTGCAGCCACCATCGGAAATGCAGCCGCCGCAGCCGAGATTCATTCCCGCGACATACGGGTCAGCAGCCAAGTACCTTAGCCACTAGACCACCACGGCGGGGCCCGACACTAACATTAAAACATCTAAACGTAAATCGTGATAGCTGGGATGGACATTCACTATCCTAATCCTAGCCATCATCATAGTGGGCGCATCATCACATAGAAGGCCCTAGATTGAAATGAGTTAGGGATAAGTGTTATTGGAGAGTATCTTACTAACCTGCGATTCGCTGATGACATTTCTTTAAGGAGTAACTCAGAGGACGAATTACAGCTCATGATTAGTGAACAGGACACGGAAAGCAGAAAAGTAGGTCTGAAAATTATTATGCATGAAACTAAAGTAATGTGCAACAGTCTCGGCAGAAAACAGCGCTTTGCGAAAGGTGGAGAAACGCTGGAAGTTGTAAAGGAATATGTATACTTAGGACAGGTATAGTAACCATGGAACCGAACTATGAGAGGGAACTAACTAGAAGAATAATGATGGGGTAGATCACATTCTGCAAGCATTATCAATTCATGAATTGTAATCTACCACTAACTCTCAAGAGGTAGGTATAAAATAGCTGCAACTTGCCGGTATGTTGGAGCAGACACCTGGAGGCTTACAAAGAGAGTTCAGCTTAAATTAAAGAGAACGCAGCAAGCGATCGAAAGGAAAATGTTAGGTTTGATCATAAGAGACAAGAAGAGGGCAGAGTGGGTTAGGTAACAAAAAAATATAAACCGGTGTTAAGAATATCAGAGTTGAAATTAAGTAAAATTAAGAAAAAGAAATGGACACGGGCCGGCAGGTAGCGGGTAGGCAGGATAACCGCTAGTCTTTAAGGGTAAATGACTGGATTCCCAGAGAAGGCAAACGCACGAGGGGGAGACAGAAAGTTCTGTGGGCCAATAAAATTAAACAGTTCGCATGGCATATTGTGGCAACAGAAAGTACAAAGTGGTTTGTTTGGCGGATCATGGGAGATGCCTTTGTCTTGCACTGGGCGTAGTCGTGCTGATGATAATGACGACCTTTGTAAGATCAGCCCTCAGTCAGGCACCATAACGATTAAACCACCAGTAGGTGGGGGGGGGGTGACACCTAAGTTAAAAAGCGCTTATGAATAAAAAACGTTTTGAATATGACGCATATTTCATTGAGTCCGTAATTCAAGCGCCTTTTATATTATCCCGCAATCCTCACAGCAAGCAATGACTCTTTCTTTTGAATAAGTAACCTTGACTCCTGCTTGTACTATCGAATATATTGCCACATTCCTTTCCGCAAGTTTTGTTACTACGCGATTCTCAGCACAAACCACGCCTGCAGTCTTCGAGAAGCTTCAGGACTGTAGTAGATCATTTCGATAAGGTCACGCCCACTCTGCGAGCTATACAGATTATTCTGGAACCTACGTCACCGCAAGCATTAACGCTAGAACATTCGATGGCAAGGGTATAAATGCCCACGCGCTTCGCCACTTGTCAGTTGATCGACGGCCGACGCTCCGTTCACTGCTATCAGTGCAAAACTACTAGTGTAATCAGACTTTCCGTTTACCGGGCACAGGTTCGGCCAAATAAACAGCTAAATCCCAACATAAAGTCTCCTGTCTTCGGCCACGTCACGACCCCGTGACAAAATATTTGAATATTATACGCACAAAGCCGAACACCTGCCATAGATAGCGAGTTGAGGGAAAAGGGACAAAGATGCATGAAACAGTTCGGAATGTCCAGCCTGCTTCCCTGCGCTGGGTGAGGGAATTATAATAATGATTGTTGTTAGGATTTAACGTCCCGAAACCACCATACAGTTATGACAGACAGGGGAGGACTCCAGAAATTTTGATCACCTAGGGTTCCTTAACGGACCGCTAAATCTAAGCCCATGGACCTCAAACATTTTCGCCTCCATCGAAAATGTGGCCGCCATCGGGTCAGCAGCCGAGCGCTTCAGCCACTAAACCACCGTGGCGGGTTTTGGCAAGGTAAAAAAATGAAGCAAAAAGAGGGCAAAGCACGAACTTCTACTGGGACTATACCTCGTGGCTCACATTTTCTGAAACTGCAGCTTCACCATATCCAACGAAACGCTATATATACCCAGACATTGCCCATGAATGTGTGTCCGTCTTACGGCAATTATGTTATATCTCAAGTCCACTTATTAATAATATGGAGCCTGAAGTGATTCAACCTTTGTCCCAACCCTGAAATATATGACACGGGGCAACGTGGATCCTGATATTATAAAAAACACATATGTATGGCCAAAATTGCAAGCGTGCACCATCATTCTTGAAACGAGCCCTAAAGCACTTCAGAATTGCCTCTATTTATACACACTCTTGAAAGTACGCACCCCTTACAGTACCATCTCTTTTTGTGTTTACTTATTTTTCTTTAGTTGGAGTTCTGCGTTGAATAGTTGACATGTCGGCTGGGCCCTATTTGAGATTTTTGGTTTTATATTGAAGACATTTATATTATCTTGAAGAAAAGTGAAGGGGATTTGTTGATACAATTAATGTTCGAAGCAATCCAGCGTAATGCTACGGGACAGTCGTCAGCCCGTATAAAAAATATTTCGCTAGCGTGGATACAAACACGAGCTTTTCATTGCTGCAGCTGGACGGATATATGAGTGCCACGAAGTTACAAAGTCAATCTGTATTGACTAAAGGGGCTTAAAAAATGAAAAAAAAGGAGCGAGGCATGGTACTTGCTATAATAAGAAGGAGAGAAGGAGTTGATATATAACGCAAAAGCCACTAAATAATAACAACAAATAAAAAGTTCACGACGAGAAAGTAAAAAAAAAATTAGAAGTGGTCGTTCCCTTCCTTCGGGAGTCTTTAATTAAATCTTCTTAACAAGATGCAAAACGTTATATGAAAGCGTCTTCATTGTTGCCTGTGTTCGGTTTAATTAGTGGCACAGCAGTTACCGATGATACGGGCGATCGTTAATGCTCTGCCTATGAACAATAATTCACCTCACGCCGCGATCGGTGGTGTACGTTCGATACCGGCTGGCTTCTCTGAAAAGAAAGGATGAAAGAAAAAGCATGGCTGGCTCCCCACCGTAAAAACGTTGCTGAGGCCCCGAATTCGCGTCTTATTTCTTTGGCCGCTTGGGTTGCAGCGAACATGTTGAATGGCTGATATAGTTTGAGAAGACAAAATACAAATAAGTGGAGCCTGTCTGCCTCAGATACACCAATTTCGATGTTTGTTCAAATAACCATTCTACCACTACCTCTCACGCTTTTTTTTTCTTTTTATGACGTAGTTGTCACGCACCTGTAGTTTATTTACTTTTCCACAGTAGTTTACTCGGGTGCAGAGTGTGGCTATCGATGGCCTTACATTGGCTTTGTCGACAACACCATATTACAGTATAACTGCTATATTACTATATCATGTTTGTTAAGCTATACTCGTTTCATCGAGAGGGTGCAACGTCCCCAGCACGTTTTACAAGTCAAAGCCTTATTCACAGCAGCATTTTGATCAATTAGCCTACGGAATGACGATGAATCAGACTTCGAATATTTCTCACCTCTGACTATACTTCACTTAAAGCGAACAATATTCTTTCTACGTTATATACAATCGTTGTACTTTCAGTTACAAGTTGCGACACAATAAGCGTTGAGCTGTAGACTTCAAATACCACTTTGAAGTTATACAGTGGGGTACGGTGTGGTTATTTTATATAGTTGTTTCCGAGACTGTGTAACACCTATTTTTCATTCTGTTTTTCAATAATGGCACACTGAGCTTACTTGTTTTTTTTTTTTGCAGCCTTACAGCCGATATTTCGATTACCTCAACGCAAATGTTTACGGCTGTATACAACTAGGGTACGTTCCTCGTAGACACACTGTTTCCTGAACTGAACTATAACAATATAGCAGCATACGGGGAGTCGAAGAATATCCCAGAGAGATAGGGCCACCATGCCAGCTCACAAAATTACACCATTTCCCGCTATAGGTAACCATGTATATATATGCGAAGCGGCGAGCGCTGACGCTTACACTGGCGGCGGCGTTGACGCTGGCACTCATCGTGGCGTTGCGCCGGAGAGAAACCTAGGGAGGTGCAAATCGTGCATATGTAGGACCGATGTGTTTCCTACTGGAAGATGCCAATCGCTGGTAATGGGCAATGAAAGACGGAAGACTCCGATTGGACGCAGAGACCCGCAGTCTGCTTTTAGTTACGCGCATGATGCGAATTTTTATTCTTCAACAGCCCACACGAGAAATCTCCCACTGGCACTACCTTGGAGGTCAAGATCCAGTGCCGATATATACGGGGTGGCCAGTGAACGGTCGGACAGTGAGATAGACGGTTTTTGAATCAGCAAACTTGCTAGCAGACGCTGCCTACGTCGGCGTTGCCCGGCGAGAGAGAGGGGGAGCAGACGCGCATGCGCAATGGGGATGTAATAGGCCCTTAGCCGTGTTCCTGATACGGGAGACAGAAAGAAGCGTCTTCTCTTTTCTCTTTTCTTCTTCTAATAAATAGCCACTTATATAAACGCTGCGGGGAGTGATGCCTAGAGGGATGAGGGGGGAGCGAGCCTAAAGGCTAGCAGACTCTGCCAGCGTCGGTGTTGCGGAACGAGGGAGGGGGGGTGTAGGAGAAGAGAGAGGGGGATGGGTGCGCGTGCGAAGTAAGGGTGGTCACGCCGCACGCCAGATTGAGCTCGACGATATGATGCTTCGCCTTTAAAAAGGGTTATACTGTCGTAGCGAAATAGTCTAAGGCGCAGTTCTTCTGCTTCAAACTCGTGCCTTAATTGTTCATATGTGTATTTTATTCCTATACATATGCTTTTTTCACCTGTACGTGATGGAATGTTATCCCGGTATGGCAACGCAGCGAAGTACCTGCAGAGCAACAGGTCCTGATTATTTTAGCTGAAAAATGTGCCGCACTTGCATTCACGTAGCAACACATAAATAGGTTACATGTTTCATGATGATCCTCGGAACAGCGATACCTTCTGAAACACCCTAGAATTTTACTGCTGTAATCACAGCATGTTGACTATATACCCCTATCAAGAAACTGAAGTGAAAAGGGAATAATTTCGTTTTTGTCCCTCTTTCTGCAGAAAAAAAAGGGAGGCGCCCCATCGTATACACCTTTGATCCACAAGTATCAAGTTTGATTCGTATATATGATATATACGACACAGCATACCAGTGCTCTCAAAGTGAGAGCTATATGAGCTGTGTGCGCATTTTGAAGAGCACTGAAAGGTTGCGCTCCTGCTTGTACACCTACCACGATGCACGTGAAGCGATCGGAGAAGTTCGGGTTCTTCTTATGCATGTGTATATGAATATGACCTGCGAGCCTCTTCGAATTCACTTTCGCTCGTTGAGCCGCATGATCCCGTTCCAACTCTACACGCAGTCTCCAAGACTGCAGCTTCTCAAGAACCACATCGCGCCACGTGAAAGTATATTGCCATAAAGAATCTCTCCCCGTGTATTCCGAAAACTTCTTCATGTGTCCTCCCTAAACATTTGCACAAACTTCAGATCATTAGCATTACGAATATATGCTCGTTTCTGTCTACCAGCGTCAAACTTACCCTATTTCACATTTATACAGTGTACAGGAATACTGAGCCCGCGCGGACAAATTGGATCTGTCACGCCATATACCTCAACCGCATCGTTGCCGCCACGCTTAAGATTATCACTCAGTGGTTCAAGTTAGACCATGTGTCCACTTCAATTGGCGATAGGACTTCTTACTACTCAGACGCAATGTGATTTCTCTTCGTAGAGCCTCCTTGCTCGTGGATGGCACTCTGCGATGCTGCTTGTATATGCTCACTCTTTCTGTACTTTTGATTGCGTAATAAGAGAAGGCCCACATTATGTTTTAGTGGTTGAAAATGCAGAGCTAGTCTCTTAACATTGCGAAAAGAATTGATTGCCGTGTCCCTATACTCCAAGGATACCTGATGTACTTGTCGGGAAGTTGATATACACGGCCAATAAATATTATCAGTGACTTTTTCCGATACAAAAGGTGAAGGGTCTCCTGTTTCGTTCATTATGTTACATAAATAAAAATATGCGAGTCGAAATAGGGAGCTAGATGGTTACGTAGGGCTCAGAATATTTTGGGTGAGTGTAGTGACACCGAAATACCTCCTAACTCTCCCCCCTTTCCTCCTTGCCAAGACAACGCCTTTGCCTCACAATAAAAAATGTCATGGTAGACATAAGAGTTTCACATGACGAGTGACTCCGTAATGAAGTGTCATATGAAGACCTTTACGTTCTGAGAGACCGAGGAAATGTTTAAACATAGCGTGCTGTCCTAAAACAGGAGTATATGCTAAATTCAAGTGTTTTTATAATCACGTTTTGTCTTTTTACGAGTACATCCTTATATGCGTCCTCTGCTAATATCGATGTTTATTGTAAAAACAAAAGTGAGACTGTGCTGAAACAAAATGTTTCGATGTGCCTCATGAGCTATGCCAATGTTTAGGTGTTCTAAAACCTTGTAGCTGACATCGCGAACGCACTGTTCCATTATTCTCCCACGATACGGAAGAATGGCGTATACTAGAGTGGCATACATTTTTCTGCTCGCCTTCTGTCGTCTGAAAGCGTTCCGAGACTTTTCACTTAGAAACACTGAAATATTCCGACACTTCTTCCCCGAGAGTCCGGCGGCGCGTAGCATTCTCACTTCGGCAGCACCGTGTCCCTGAAAGCTGCACACGCCAGCAGCTACGCGCTCTTCACAAGTAGAATCGTCCATCTCTACGGAAAGCGCTATAGAAAAGGCCCGACTACAGGGCACGTGCAGCGATACACTGAGAGTGCAGCGCAAGAACAAAAAAATGAGGAAAGAATAAAAGTCCTCGTGGCCTTTGGGTTCGTAACCTTTTTTTCTTTGATGATGTTACTTTTGTTATTACTTCCTTTCTTTTTGCAGTGGCAACGTCGTCGAATGACGAAAAAAACATGAGCAGATCGCTAGTATTCTTTCTTTCTTTCTTCCTTTCTTTCTTTTTTAAGTTGTTAAAGTCATTTTTACATTATTTCATCTCGTTATAAAAGGCACAAGTGAGGGCGGGGAAGCCGAATGAGTGTGTGCGTGACATGAGCGCCCTATAGAGAAACCAACACAAAGCGTACGTCAGCTGGTCCCAAGCGAGAGCAAGCGTCAGAGATTCGCATTATTATGCCTGGCACTTTTGATTCTGTTGGTGCGTTTATATCTTTGTTGTTTTCGCGCCACGATCCCCACCCTTGCCTCTCCTTCCTTGCCGCTTCTCTGGGGCGCATAGCGCGCGTGCACCGGCAGCTCCTCGGCGGCCCGCCTGATATCCTCGGCGCGCTAAAAGCCTCGCTGCCGTTTTGTCATCTGTCACAGCTACAGCGCGCTATGATTTGCTGCCGTCCCGGAGCAAGACGCAAGGGGTAAATGCATCCGCCACCCTTTTGCCGGGCCTTGATGGCGTTTAAACCCCATCCAGAGTGGAGTTAAAATGTTCTCTCGCGCCACTGGCATGCGGACGCTCACGGTCGGCTGGAGCACCGAGAAATGGCCACCGCCAGAGTGACTGCCATGCATGCTGATGCCCCCCAGCCCCTTTCCCTCTTTTTTCTTTCTTCTCGCACTCTTCCTCATCCTCGCTCCAGTGCTCGACGACAAAGCCACTGACCGAAACAACACTTTCTGTGGCACAGAGCGTTACTCGTGCTACGACATTTTTTTTCGGGACGGCCGTGCCCGCCATTAGCTCGCACGCTGCCTCCGCACAGCGATGTTTTGTCGTCCGCGCTCCGCTGTGCCGCTCTTTCTTCTTTCGACGTTTTGGCTTTCTCGCCCGATAATGACTGCACTACGCTGCTGTGTGTCAGCAGTGGCGATAGCTGGCGTTGCGCTCAGGCCGTTCGATCATAATCTTTTGTACGTCACATTAATACAACTCGCAGTTATGCATATTACTAGTTAGACTGTGCTACTATCACTTTTTTGGGCAATTTAAGGCACCAAACAATATGCCGAGAAATGTATTTTACTTGACTGAGCCGTAAAGTTGAGAAGTGCGCTGTATCCCTTTATGTGCGTAACCTACACCGCCTTCTTGGCCTCCTAATTAACCAATTTAGCCGGTTCCTAGCCTAGCCTCAGGTTAGTCGCAACAGCATTACACACTATATATATATATATATATATATATATATATATATATATATATATATATATATATATACAACGTGCAGTTTACAATTGCTTGTGGCAAAATAATAATTCGCTGCAGTCTGTTGTATATTGGCTGTTGTAGATATAAATATATATAGTGCGAACGCCATGCAACAAAGAAATAAATGCACGTATAACTTCACAAGCAGCAAAAGAGAATCCCTGGACCAGAACGTTGGGCGAGTGAAAGAAAACAGCTTGCAAAATTCACCGAGCAACGGCACCGTTCACCCAGCTATACACACGAACAGAACGATACAGCTTGTTTAACGCATAGTTCACCCTGTCCAAAATTGCATTCTCTTGTCCATCGTGTGTGTACATCAAAGGCGATTCAAGAAAACAAAACCGCATTGAAGGTGCAAAGAGGAACGGCGAGTTGTTCGGCAATGCGGATATACACGAGTATCGCTTGCCGCTCGGTTTCCAATGCCTCCTTTGCGATTCAGCTGCGAGGGCTGTAAAACGCGGAGGAACGATTGTTGGACGCGGCTGACCGAATGGAAAAGGCGATATGGCCACACGCGCAACCCTGCGCGAACCGCGGGAGGGAGAGAGGGCGCTGGAAAACAACACGAGCGAGAAATGCGTCCGGGGGGCGTGAACAGTGCGCAAGGAGAGGGGCCGGCATCGGCCGCACTGAGTGCCGGAGCAAATAGCCACAGCCAGCGGCCGAGGTGCCAACACGAAGCCCATTGTATTTTACAGCCTCAGGAGCGCCACCAGGTGCGCCTCGGATCAATCCTGTCGGCGACTCGATATTGCTGGTCGGAGAACGCGCTCTTTACGAGCTCCATAGGAGCCCCGTAGGCATCTTCGCGAGGAAGGAAAGTGACGCCTCTTTGGGCACAGTATGCAGCGTCCCATGAAACGCCTGTGACCTGCCGCGCCATGCGTTTACGGCATCGCGAAAATGCCCCCAGCCCCCACCTCCCCACTATTCTCTCGGTTTAGCCTGGGTGCTGTTTGCAAGCATGGGTCCTGTCCGAGGTTTCTCCTGGCTGGCGCATGTCACTTCAGCTATTGAAGATGTGGAGGATTATTAGGCGTGATATAGAAAAAGAGGGAAACTCGGAGATGTTTGTAACGACGCTGCAAGGTCAACTGCGAGGCTCACACCCTTTTTTTTTTTTTCAACTAACCTCTTATTGCAGCGCCGAATGTTTTTGGCCCACAGAGAGAATGAGAAATAAAGAGTAATGGTACGTCACTAACTCTACATCGTTGAAACTCAAAACTGGCTGATTATACGCGGTGTATGACGTATGACAGCGCACACGTAGACTACAGATGGAAAAAGAGGCGACAAACAAACGGAGAGAAATGCTTGTCTTTGTTTGTCAAACTCGACTAGCGAATGAGCTCTCACCAGCCATTGCTTCAATTTTACATTTTTAACCTATCATAAGGTTATTCCTTTTCTCTTCGCTTGTCTTCTTGGTATACCTTCACATTCTATTTCTTTTTTTTTTTTGCTTACAAATATGAGACAGGCGTTCTTCCTCCTAAGGTATAGCGGTCGTCACCACGTGCTCTCTCCCCAGTTCTCTGAGTGCTTTGTACATTTTTTACCAAACAACAACGATAATAATAATAATAATAATAATAATAATAATAATAATAATAATAATAATAATAATAATAATAATAATAATAATAATAATGTTAATATCAATAAATAAATCATTTATTTATGGTGCCCCGAAACAACCATGAGGTTTTAGTGAATGCGTACGCAAAATTAAAACAATAAAAGTAAACAATACAATACAGACAGTCTTTCGAAAAAGAAACCAAAAAAGTGAAAACGCACACACAGAAAAAGAAATCAGCGCGGAACAAGACAAATAAAAAGACAAGAGAATCATGGAATGGGAGTGAAAAATAAAGGGCAATATACACAACTGTGTAGAACCCTTCCTGAAAGGCGGAAAAGGGAAGAATCAGTAAATTGCGAAACACTATAAATGTTAAGATGAGATAAGCTGATGTTAAGCTGATGAGCTTATGTTAGGCTGATGTGCAGAGCTGGATCAAAACAATGACAGGGGACTGGGAAAAACATCGAGGTCATGAATGTTAACATTATAGAAACTTTGTATTCTGTGAACGGTATAGTGTTGAAAGAAGTTGGCAGGTATAGATGAAATGGTCCACTCTCTCTGGTTAGCTTACGCGGAATCCTAAAATTTACACAACTGAGAAGTAAAGGGCAGGATATGACACCGTGAACTAGTTTGTAAAAAAAAAATTCCGCAGATCCCACGTACCTTGGGAACCGAAGTCATGCGAAGCATGCGGAGGGAAGGTGACCGTGTTGTAATCTTTTTATTGAGCGACACACCAGAAAATGACGCTATATATATGATTGCTCAATCCTAATAAAGGCCAGACCAGACTCTGGCTGAAACGTCGAAATAAACCACGTTGTGACGGCTCACGGAGAATCTACTTGACAACTTGCAACGCTACTGCCACTCAACCATCATGCCTGCCTCTCTCTCTCTCTCTATATATATATATATATATATTGATATGTGGGGTTTAACGTCCAAAAAGACTATATAATTATGAGAGACGCCGTAGTGGAGGGCTCCGGAAATTTCGACCACCTGGGGTTCTTTAACGTGCACCCAAATCTGAGCACACGGGCCTACAACACTTCCGATGGAGGCGGAAATGCAATATATATATATATATATATATATATATATATATATATATATATATATATATATATATATATATATATATATATATATATATATATATATATATATATATATATATATATATTTGTGTGTGTGTTTGTGTGTGTGTGTGTGTTTGAGTCATATTTTGATAATTTCTCGATGTTTATAGTTTTATTTTATTTATTTATTTAATACTGTAAGCCTTTCTCAGGCTCATACAGGGTGGGCGAGCAAATATACACAGTCGCGTACAAACCAGGCAATATCGCACATAGCGGAAGAAACAGAATCACAAGATGATGGTGAAAATAAAACTTGTACGATGAAAGCAATTGTACAAAATCATGGACAGGTCACAAAACATCAAGGTATCAGCAGGGGGTACTGTGATCAGTATGTTCGGAAGCGCTCACAAACATAAAAAAAAAAGTTGCTTTTAGTCTTCATAAAACAGGCTTTCTACATTCCGAACAAATGAATCTACAGAGGAAGCGCTCACAAACATAAAAAAAAGTTGCTTTTAGTCTTCATAAAACAGGCTTTCTACATTCCGAACAAATGAATCTACAGAGGAATGATTAACGCATTCACGTGGCAATTTGTTCCACTCTTCCACTGCTGACGGGAAGAATGAATATTTAAGTGTCACAGCGTGACATAAATGGTCTAATGCACTTATTGTGGTTGGTACGACGGGAGTGATGGTTAGGCGGCTTTATATAGTTGTCTTTATCTATGTTTAAACCGTTGTGATACAAAAGAAAAATAAACTTTAAGGAAGAGACACGGCGACGGGCTGCAAGGGTCGGCAAGCATGCCCGCCTGCGCAGCTCAGTGACACTGTCATGCCTCGAATACTTAGAATAGATAAAGCGAAGGGCCTTGCGTTGGACCATTTCTAATTTGTCGGAAAGATATTTTTGGTGGGGGTTCCAAACAATGCTGGCGTACTCGAGGATCGGCCTTATGAGAGATTTATATGCTATCATCTTTACATTAGGAGGCGCCAATGCAAGTTTTCGACGCAGGAACCCCAGCTGGCGATATGCTTTTGTGTATGTGCTGCTTATATGTGCATCCCACTTCAGTTTACTTGTAAAGGTAACGCCCAAGTATTTAACAGCGTCGTTTCTTGCAATGTTCGTGCCGACCAAATTGTAACTAAAATGCTGGATTGTTTTTCTGCGAGTTATGCTAAGGCAAGCTGTTTTTGACACGTTAATTTCCATTCCCCACTCAAGACACCAACATGCAATATTAGCTAGTGTGGTATTAAGTCTAAGCTGGTCAGTTCTTTGCACTTGCGCAACAATGCCAACAGGAACATCAATATTAGCAACATCAGATCAGAAGCGATAAGCTGATGTGAACCGCTGATGTTTGCGTGGATGGTAGCCTTCAACATTGCTATGTATATCAACTTCAGCGCATGGCAGCTAATGACAATTGACGTTAACCCGACGCGACGGCTGGATCGTAGGAGTACATATGTAATGATGATAAAACTTGATAGGCATAACCGCAACCACAATTGATGTTTCACGAACAATATATGGTCTACTTGAAAGGTTGTTCCGAGACCTGGCGTGGCTCTGTGGCGGAACGTTTAAGTACCACGCAGAATGCTTGGGTTTGATTGCTGCTGGGACCCTCACATTTATTCTTCGCACTCATTGAGTCAACACTGCCGTGCCAGGTTTTTCTAAATGCTCCCGCTTTTAAATTGTCGATGTGTGTTCTCGTCGTTCCTAATAACTAACTGTGAATCACCTGTGGCATACACTTGCTCGTGGGTATGTGCCACTGTTTTGCACGAAGCGTTTGACGACGTATATACGCGGCGGGATGGTGATATGATTCATACCTTGGCCATCACGTCACGTTCGTCAAACCATCTTACCCTCCCTATTCTAATTTTGATTCACGCCAAGTTAAAAGGGTGATCACGAGGGCACCCAAATGTAAAAATAGACAGACAGACAGACAGACAGACAGACAGACAGACAGACAGACAGACAGACAGACAGACAGACAGACAGACAGACAGACAGACAGACAGACAGACAGACAGACAGACAGACAGA